>NW_026688421.1:0-60346 GCF_030445035.2 Dasypus novemcinctus | reverse complement strand
TGTTTCGGCAGGATGCCTATTGGCCGCCTCTGTCCCGGCACTGCCACTGGGGGACAACTCCCGAGGGCCGAAAACGCCTCCCCTCCCCCCCAATCCACCGCAACCGTCTTCCCACTCCCGGGCTTGGGCACCTCCCGCCAGTGGCCACCGTCTCCAGAGCAACCAGGAGGGGCGGGGTCGGGGCGAGGTCTGCCGGGGGGCGGGGTGAGTGGCGCTGGGCGTGGGCGGCCCAGCGGGCCGGGGCGCCTGCGCTTTTGCTCCCGGCTTTGCGGGCGTCAGAGAGCGGTGTGCGGTGTGCGGCGGCGCGGGAGGCCTAGCGCTTGCCCCTCCCCCTCCCCCACCCCCCAGCCCGGGCGCCGTCTGGGGGCGCCCCGAAAGGAGGGGGTCAGGGCAGGGAGGCAGCGGATGGAGCGAGAGGGGGCTTAGATCCCACAGGGCTGTTGGATGCGGCTCTCCCGCTGGCAGGTGTCGGCACTTTGGCTTCCCTCCGCGGTGACGACCACGTTCTCCTCCCTCTCAGCTGACCTGGGCCGGTCCAACGAACCTGAGCGCAGGTGGTGCACCTGCGCTGGGGCTCAGGTCCCAGCTGGCACGGGGCCTGTCCAGAGACAGGCAGAAGCCTGTCTCCTGAGCGTGCACGCACCCAGTGCCAGGCTCAGCCGCAGCCAAAGTGACAGAAGAAGAGGCATGTGTAGGGAGGCCCCCCTGCAACCGACTCCCCCCCACCCACCCCCGTACCCCGGGCAAGAGCACGGATTCCCAAGTAGAGCCCACTGGCAGGCCACTGAGGCCCGGAGCCACCTGCCATCAGCAGCGTAGTCCTGGGTGTCCCCGCAGCCCTCAGGAGCACCAGGGCCTGGGGCTTGATCGACCAGGCAGCTGCGCCTCGGCGAGAAGGCCTATCTGCTTCGGTTTGGAAATCTGGACAGTACCCCTGCGGCATTGCCCGCTATGGTAGCTTGGAACGGCAATCAGTAGGAGAACCACCTGGTTGCGTGGCGTGCTGTGGCAGAGGGAAATGTGCTGAAGATGATGGGTTCTCCCTTTTTTCCCCCCAAAAACGGATGGGTACGACTCGAAGTCACTGCCCAGACAACCCATACGTCCGCTTTGGACGGTCACGATGGGCCGCTTAGAATCTACCCGGTCCATGGAACACCTGGACCTGTAAGCCCACTTGACCGCAGTGCCTGCCTCAAGTGAGCAGAAATGATTTCCACGCAAGTGTCTCACCACCCAATGGGTAAGCAGTTTCGTTTTGCGTCCCGCGGCCCAGAGCCGAGAGAAACGCTCGTTGGTCGGTACGGTCCCAAAAAGGAGGGCGAGAGGAGGAAGGGCGGGCTCCTTGCTCAGAGTCGTCGGGGGTGCTCTGGGGCCCCTCTCGTCCCAGAAAAGAAACGCAGAGAAAGAGAGGTCATTGGCAAGGGAGAGGGAAGACCCTGGGCCTGTCCTCTCCGGGAGACAGGCCTCTGCAGGCCTGGCCGGGAGCCCAGGCCGAAGCCCGCAGGCCACCGGTGGGAAAGGCCGGGGGTTCCCCTGACATAAGGTGGAGGTGACGGCGATGGGAGACAGCATGTCTGTGACCATGGCCGTGGGAGAGACCTGCAGGGCAACGCCGGCCGGCCCTAGCTAGGCCCCCCGCTTGAGGAGGCCTCGGGGACTTTGGTTGGCGAGGAAACCCCCTCTTCAGACGGGCCTGGCAGCCTGGCCCAACCCAGACCCTTGGCCTGGGCCAGGTGAGCTATGGCATGGAGAGGGGGGCTCTCCCGGCAGCCCCAGAGCTGGCCCACGGGTCCCTTCCCCCACAGCCCCTTCTGCAAGGGGCCCTGCCCCTCCCCCTGCCTTAGAACTCAGCCCTCTGGCCCCCAGCAAGCGTCAGGAGGAAGGAACTATTCCTATCCAACAGTGGCCCCTAGCGGTGGAAGTTTTGGCTCTGACTTTGGGCACCGGAGCCGCTCTCTTGTTCCTGGAGCTTCTTCTGTCTCTTGGCTTTTCACCAGACACACAAGGAGGGAACAACTGTCCAGGACAGCATAGCAGAGCTTCTCTCCTAGCCCCGGTCCCCCACCCGGCAGGCTCCACCCACGGTCGGCGACCCCCTTCCGTCGCGTCCCCGTGGCCTCCTGCTGGCATTCGGTGTATACATTTTGGAACCCCGCTTCCCCCAGCGCTGGAGGTTTTCCTGGCACTGGACGCGCTCCCCGAAGTGCATCGGGGTGGGTTTCGGCAGGATGCCCTATTGGCCGCCTCTGTCCCGGCACTGCCACTGGGGACAACTCCCGAGGGCCGAAAACGCCTCCCCTCCCCCCCAATCCACCGCAACCGTCTTCCCCACTCCCGGGCTTGGGCACCTCCCGCCAGTGGCCACCGTCTCCAGAGCAACCAGGAGGGGCGGGGTCGGGGCGAGTCTGCCGGGGGCGGGGTGAGTGGCGCTGGGCGTGGGCGGCCCAGCGGGCCGGGGCGCCTGCGCTTTTGCTCCCGGCTTTGCGGGCGTCAGAGAGCGGTGTGCGGTGTGCGGCGGCGCGGGAGGCCTAGCGCTTGCCCCTCCCCCTCCCCCACCCCCAGCCCGGGCGCCGTCTGGGCGCCCCGAAAGGAGGGGGTCAGGCGGAAGGCAGCGGATGGAGCGAGAGGGGGCTTAGATCCCACAGGGCTGTTGGATGCGGCTCTCCCGCTGGCAGGTGTCGGCACTTTGGCTTCCCTCCGCGGTGACGACCACGTTCTCCTCCCTCTCAGCTGACCTGGGCCGGTCCAACGAACCTGAGCGCAGGTGGTGCACCTGCGCTGGGGCTCAGGTCCCAGCTGGCACGGGGCCTGTCCAGAGACAGGCAGAAGCCTGTCTCCTGAGCGTGCACGCACCCAGTGCCAGGCTCAGCCGCAGCCAAAGTGACAGAAGAAGAGGCATGTGTAGGGAGGCCCCCCCTGCAACCCGACTCCCCCCCACCCACCCCGTACCCCGGGCAAGAGCACGGATTCCCAAGTAGAGCCCACTGGCAGGCCCACTGAGGCCCGGAGCCACCTGCCATCAGCAGCGTAGTCCTGGGTGTCCCCGCAGCCCTCAGGAGCACCAGGGCCCTGGGGCTTGATCGACCAGGCAGCTGCGCCTCGGCGAGAAGGCCTATCTGCTTCGGTTGGAAATCTGGACAGTACCCCTGCGGCATCGCCCGCTATGGTAGCTTGGAACGGCAATCAGTAGGAGAACCACCTGGTTGCGTGGCGTGCTGTGGCAGAGGGAAATGTGCTGAAGATGATGGGTTCTCCCTTTTTTCCCCCCAAAAACGGATGGGTACGACTCGAGTCACTGCCCAGACAACCCATACGTCCGCTTTGGACGGTCACGATGGCCGCTTAGAATCTACCCGGTCCATGGAACACCTGGACCTGTAAGCCCACTTGACCGCAGTGCCTGCCTCAAGTGAGCAGAAATGATTTCCACGCAAGTGTCTCACCACCCAATGGGTAAGCAGTTTCGTTTTGCGTCCCGCGGCCCCAGAGCCGAGAGAAACGCTCGTTGGTCGGTACGGTCCCAAAAAGGAGGGCGAGAGGAGGAAGGGCGGGCTCCTTGCTCAGAGTCGTCGGGGTGCTCTGGGGCCCCTCTCGTCCCAGAAAAGAAACGCAGAGAAAGAGAGGTCATTGGCAAGGGAGAGGGAAGACCCTGGGCCTGTCCTCTCCGGGAGACAGGCCTCTGCAGGCCTGGCCGGGAGCCCAGGCCGAAGCCCGCAGGCCACCGGTGGGAAAGGCCGGGGTTCCCTGACATAAGGTGGAGGTGACGGCGATGGGAGACAGCATGTCTGTGACCATGGCCGTGGGAGAGACCTGCAGGGCAACGCCGGCCGGCCCTAGCTAGGCCCCCCGCTTGAGGAGGCCTCGGGGACTTTGGTTGGCGAGGAAACCCCCTCTTCAGACGGGCCTGGCAGCCTGGCCCAACCCCAGACCCTCTGGCCTGGGCCAGGTGAGCTATGGCATGGAGAGGGGGGGGCTCTCCCGGCAGCCCCCAGAGCTGGCCCACGGGTCCCTTCCCCCACAGCCCCTTCTGCAAGGGGCCCTGCCCCTCCCCCTGCCTTAGAACTCAGCCCTCTGGCCCCCAGCAAGCGTCAGGAGGAAGGAACTATTCCTATCCAACAGTGGCCCCCTAGCGGTGGAAGTTTTGGCTCTGACTTTGGGCACCGGAGCCGCTCTCTTGTTCCTGGAGCTTCTTCTGTCTCTTGGCTTTTCACCAGACACACAGGAGGGAACAACTGTCCAGGACAGCATAGCAGAGCTTCTCTCCTAGCCCGGTCCCCACCCGGCAGGCTCCACCCACGTCGGCGACCCCTTCCGTCGCGTCCCCGTGGCCTCCTGCTGGCATTCGGTGTATACATTTTGGAACCCCCGCTTCCCCCAGCGCTGGAGGTTTTCCTGGCACTGGACGCGCTCCCCGAAGTGCATCGGGTGGGTTTCGGCAGGATGCCTATTGGCCGCCTCTGTCCCGGCACTGCCACTGGGGACAACTCCCGAGGGCCGAAAACGCCTCCCCCTCCCCCCCCAATCCACCCGCAACCGTCTTCCCACTCCCGGGCTTGGGCACCTCCCGCCAGTGGCCACCGTCTCCAGAGCAACCAGGAGGGGCGGCGGGTCGGGGCGAGTCTGCCGGGGGGCGGGGTGAGTGGCGCTGGGCGTGGGCGGCCCAGCGGGCCGGGGCGCCTGCGCTTTTGCTCCCGGCTTTGCGGGCGTCAGAGAGCGGTGTGCGGTGTGCGGCGGCGCGGGAGGCCTAGCGCGCTTGCCCCTCCCCCTCCCCCACCCCCAGCCCGGGCGCCGTCTGGGCGCCCCGAAAGGAGGGGGTCAGGCGGAGGCAGCGGATGGAGCGAGAGGGGGCTTAGATCCCACAGGGCTGTTGGATGCGGCTCTCCCGCTGGCAGGTGTCGGCACTTTGGCTTCCCTCCGCGGTGACGACCACGTTCTCCTCCCTCTCAGCTGACCTGGGCCGGTCCAACGAACCTGAGCGCAGGTGGTGCACCTGCGCTGGGGCTCAGGTCCCAGCTGGCACGGGGCCTGTCCAGAGACAGGCAGAAGCCTGTCTCCTGAGCGTGCACGCACCCAGTGCCAGGCTCAGCCGCAGCCAAAGTGACAGAAGAAGAGGCATGTGTAGGGAGGCCCCCCTGCAACCGACTCCCCCCACCCACCCCGTACCCCGGGCAAGAGCACGGATTCCCAAGTAGAGCCCACTGGCAGGCCACTGAGGCCCGGAGCCACCTGCCATCAGCAGCGTAGTCCTGGGTGTCCCCGCAGCCCTCAGGAGCACCAGGGCCTGGGGCTTGATCGACCAGGCAGCTGCGCCTCGGCGAGAAGGCCTATCTGCTTCGGTTGGGAAATCTGGACAGTACCCCTGCGGCATCGCCCGCTATGGTAGCTTGGAACGGCAATCAGTAGGAGAACCACCTGGTTGCGTGGCGTGCTGTGGCAGAGGGAAATGTGCTGAAGATGATGGGTTCTCCCTTTTTTCCCCCCAAAAACGGATGGGTACGACTCGAGTCACTGCCCAGACAACCCATACGTCCGCTTTGGACGGTCACGATGGCCGCTTAGAATATACCCGGTCCATGGAACACCTGGACCTGTAAGCCCACTTGACCGCAGTGCCTGCCTCAAGTGAGCAGAAATGATTTCCACGCAAGTGTCTCACCACCCAATGGGTAAGCAGTTTCGTTTTGCGTCCCGCGGCCCCAGAGCCGAGAGAAACGCTCGTTGGTCGGTACGGTCCCAAAAAGGAGGGCGAGAGGAGGAAGGGCGGGCTCCTTGCTCAGAGTCGTCGGGGTGCTCTGGGGCCCCTCTCGTCCCAGAAAAGAAACGCAGAGAAAGAGAGGTCATTGGCAAGGGAGAGGGAAGACCCTGGGCCTGTCCTCTCCGGGAGACAGGCCTCTGCAGGCCTGGCCGGGAGCCCAGGCCGAAGCCCGCAGGCCACCGGTGGGAAAGGCCGGGGTTCCCCTGACATAAGGTGGAGGTGACGGCGATGGGAGACAGCATGTCTGTGACCATGGCCGTGGGAGAGACCTGCAGGGCAACGCCGGCCGGCCCTAGCTAGGCCCCCGCTTGAGGAGGCCTCGGGGACTTTGGTTGGCGAGGAAACCCCCTCTTCAGACGGGCCTGGCAGCCTGGCCCAACCCAGACCCTTGGCCTGGGCCAGGTGAGCTATGGCATGGAGAGGGGGGCTCTCCCGGCAGCCCCAGAGCTGGCCCACGGGTCCCTTCCCCCACAGCCCCTTCTGCAAGGGGCCCTGCCCCTCCCCCTGCCTTAGAACTCAGCCCTCTGGCCCCCAGCAAGCGTCAGGAGGAAGGAACTATTCCTATCCAACAGTGGCCCCTAGCGGTGGAAGTTTTGGCTCTGACTTTGGGCACCGGAGCCGCTCTCTTGTTCCTGGAGCTTCTTCTGTCTCTTGGCTTTTCACCAGACACACAGGAGGGAACAACTGTCCAGGACAGCATAGCAGAGCTTCTCTCCTAGCCCGGTCCCCACCCGGCAGGCTCCACCCACGTCGGCGACCCCTTCCGTCGCGTCCCCGTGGCCTCCTGCTGGCATTCGGTGTATACATTTTGGAACCCCGCTTCCCCCAGCGCTGGAGGTTTTCCTGGCACTGGACGCGCTCCCCGAAGTGCATCGGGTGGGTTTCGGCAGGATGCCTATTGGCCGCCTCTGTCCCGGCACTGCCACTGGGGACAACTCCCGAGGGCCGAAAACGCCTCCCCTCCCCCCCAATCCACCGCAACCGTCTTCCCACTCCCGGGCTTGGGCACCTCCCGCCAGTGGCCACCGTCTCCAGAGCAACCAGGAGGGGCGGGGTCGGGGCGAGTCTGCCGGGGGCGGGGTGAGTGGCGCTGGGCGTGGGCGGCCCAGCGGGCCGGGGCGCCTGCGCTTTTGCTCCCGGCTTTGCGGGCGTCAGAGAGCGGTGTGCGGTGTGCGGCGGCGCGGGAGGCCTAGCGCTTGCCCCTCCCCCTCCCCCACCCCCAGCCCGGGCGCCGTCTGGGCGCCCCGAAAGGAGGGGGTCAGGCGGAGGCAGCGGATGGAGCGAGAGGGGGCTTAGATCCCACAGGGCTGTTGGATGCGGCTCTCCCGCTGGCAGGTGTCGGCACTTTGGCTTCCCTCCGCGGTGACGACCACGTTCTCCTCCCTCTCAGCTGACCTGGGCCGGTCCAACGAACCTGAGCGCAGGTGGTGCACCTGCGCTGGGGCTCAGGTCCCAGCTGGCACGGGGCCTGTCCAGAGACAGGCAGAAGCCTGTCTCCTGAGCGTGCACGCACCCAGTGCCAGGCTCAGCCGCAGCCAAAGTGACAGAAGAAGAGGCATGTGTAGGGAGGCCCCCCTGCAACCGACTCCCCCCACCCACCCCGTACCCCGGGCAAGAGCACGGATTCCCAAGTAGAGCCCACTGGCAGGCCACTGAGGCCCGGAGCCACCTGCCATCAGCAGCGTAGTCCTGGGTGTCCCCGCAGCCCTCAGGAGCACCAGGGCCTGGGGCTTGATCGACCAGGCAGCTGCGCCTCGGCGAGAAGGCCTATCTGCTTCGGTTTGGAAATCTGGACAGTACCCCTGCGGCATTGCCCGCTATGGTAGCTTGGAACGGCAATCAGTAGGAGAACCACCTGGTTGCGTGGCGTGCTGTGGCAGAGGGAAATGTGCTGAAGATGATGGGTTCTCCCTTTTTTCCCCCCAAAAACGGATGGGTACGACTCGAGTCACTGCCCAGACAACCCATACGTCCGCTTTGGACGGTCACGATGGCCGCTTAGAATATACCCGGTCCATGGAACACCTGGACCTGTAAGCCCACTTGACCGCAGTGCCTGCCTCAAGTGAGCAGAAATGATTTCCACGCAAGTGTCTCACCACCCAATGGGTAAGCAGTTTCGTTTTGCGTCCCGCGGCCCCAGAGCCGAGAGAAACGCTCGGTGGTCGGTACGGTCCCAAAAAGGAGGGCGAGAGGAGGAAGGGCGGGCTCCTTGCTCAGAGTCGTCGGGGTGCTCTGGGGCCCCTCTCGTCCCAGAAAAGAAACGCAGAGAAAGAGAGGTCATTGGCAAGGGAGAGGGAAGACCCTGGGCCTGTCCTCTCCGGGAGACAGGCCTCTGCAGGCCTGGCCGGGAGCCCAGGCCGAAGCCCGCAGGCCACCGGTGGGAAAGGCCGGGGTTCCCCTGACATAAGGTGGAGGTGACGGCGATGGGAGACAGCATGTCTGTGACCATGGCCGTGGGAGAGACCTGCAGGGCAACGCCGGCCGGCCCTAGCTAGGCCCCCGCTTGAGGAGGCCTCGGGGACTTTGGTTGGCGAGGAAACCCCCTCTTCAGACGGGCCTGGCAGCCTGGCCCAACCCAGACCCTTGGCCTGGGCCAGGTGAGCTATGGCATGGAGAGGGGGGCTCTCCCGGCAGCCCCAGAGCTGGCCCACGGGTCCCTTCCCCCACAGCCCCTTCTGCAAGGGGCCCTGCCCCTCCCCCTGCCTTAGAACTCAGCCCTCTGGCCCCCAGCAAGCGTCAGGAGGAAGGAACTATTCCTATCCAACAGTGGCCCCTAGCGGTGGAAGTTTTGGCTCTGACTTTGGGCACCGGAGCCGCTCTCTTGTTCCTGGAGCTTCTTCTGTCTCTTGGCTTTTCACCAGACACACAGGAGGGAACAACTGTCCAGGACAGCATAGCAGAGCTTCTCTCCTAGCCCGGTCCCCACCCGGCAGGCTCCACCCACGTCGGCGACCCCTTCCGTCGCGTCCCCGTGGCCTCCTGCTGGCATTCGGTGTATACATTTTGGAACCCCGCTTCCCCCAGCGCTGGAGGTTTTCCTGGCACTGGACGCGCTCCCCGAAGTGCATCGGGTGGGTTTCGGCAGGATGCCTATTGGCCGCCTCTGTCCCGGCACTGCCACTGGGGACAACTCCCGAGGGCCGAAAACGCCTCCCCTCCCCCCCAATCCACCACAACCGTCTTCCCACTCCCGGGCTTGGGCACCTCCCGCCAGTGGCCACCGTCTCCAGAGCAACCAGGAGGGGCGGGGTCGGGGCGAGTCTGCCGGGGGCGGGGTGAGTGGCGCTGGGCGTGGGCGGCCCAGCGGGCCGGGGCGCCT
This sequence comes from Dasypus novemcinctus, assembly GCF_030445035.2. Classification (NCBI taxonomy): domain Eukaryota; kingdom Metazoa; phylum Chordata; class Mammalia; order Cingulata; family Dasypodidae; genus Dasypus; species Dasypus novemcinctus. Next base: position 51,266 of record NW_026688421.1, on the reverse strand, counting down.
GCGCTTTTGCTCCCGGCTTTGCGGGCGTCAGAGAGCGGTGTGCGGTGTGCGGCGGCGCGGGAGGCCTAGCGCTTGCCCCTCCCCCTCCCCCACCCCCAGCCCGGGCGCCGTCTGGGCGCCCCGAAAGGAGGGGGTCAAGCGGAGGCAGCGGATGGAGCGAGAGGGGGCTTAGATCCCACAGGGCTGTTGGATGCGGCTCTCCCGCTGGCAGGTGTCGGCACTTTGGCTTCCCTCCGCGGTGACGACCACGTTCTCCTCCCTCTCAGCTGACCTGGGCCGGTCCAACGAACCTGAGCGCAGGTGGTGCACCTGCGCTGGGGCTCAGGTCCCAGCTGGCACGGGGCCTGTCCAGAGACAGGCAGAAGCCTGTCTCCTGAGCGTGCACGCACCCAGTGCCAGGCTCAGCCGCAGCCAAAGTGACAGAAGAAGAGGCATGTGTAGGGAGGCCCCCCTGCAACCGACTCCCCCCACCCACCCCGTACCCCGGGCAAGAGCACGGATTCCCAAGTAGAGCCCACTGGCAGGCCACTGAGGCCCGGAGCCACCTGCCATCAGCAGCGTAGTCCTGGGTGTCCCCGCAGCCCTCAGGAGCACCAGGGCCTGGGGCTTGATCGACCAGGCAGCTGCGCCTCGGCGAGAAGGCCTATCTGCTTCGGTTTGGAAATCTGGACAGTACCCCTGCGGCATCGCCCGCTATGGTAGCTTGGAACGGCAATCAGTAGGAGAACCACCTGGTTGCGTGGCGTGCTGTGGCAGAGGGAAATGTGCTGAAGATGATGGGTTCTCCCTTTTTTCCCCCCAAAAACGGATGGGTACGACTCGAGTCACTGCCCAGACAACCCATACGTCCGCTTTGGACGGTCACGATGACCGCTTAGAATATACCCGGTCCATGGAACACCTGGACCTGTAAGCCCACTTGACCGCAGTGCCTGCCTCAAGTGAGCAGAAATGATTTCCACGCAAGTGTCTCACCACCCAATGGGTAAGCAGTTTCGTTTTGCGTCCCGCGGCCCCAGAGCCGAGAGAAACGCTCGTTGGTCAGTACGGTCCCAAAAAGGAGGGCGAGAGGAGGAAGGGCGGGCTCCTTGCTCAGAGTCGTCGGGGTGCTCTGGGGCCCCTCTCGTCCCAGAAAAGAAACGCAGAGAAAGAGAGGTCATTGGCAAGGGAGAGGGAAGACCCTGGGCCTGTCCTCTCCGGGAGACAGGCCTCTGCAGGCCTGGCCGGGAGCCCAGGCCGAAGCCCGCAGGCCACCGGTGGGAAAGGCCGGGGTTCCCCTGACATAAGGTGGAGGTGACGGCGATGGGAGACAGCATGTCTGTGACCATGGCCGTGGGAGAGACCTGCAGGGCAACGCCGGCCGGCCCTAGCTAGGCCCCCGCTTGAGGAGGCCTCGGGGACTTTGGTTGGCGAGGAAACCCCCTCTTCAGACGGGTATGGCAGCCTGGCCCGACCCAGACCCTTGGCCTGGGCCAGGTGAGCTATGGCATGGAGAGGGGGGCTCTCCCAGCAGCCCCAGAGCTGGCCCACGGGTCCCTTCCCCCACAGCCCCTTCTGCAAGGGGCCCTGCCCCTCCCCCTGCCTTAGAACTCAGCCCTCTGGCCCCCAGCAAGCGTCAGGAAGGAACTATTCCTATCCAACAGTGGCCCCTAGCGGTGGAAGTTTTGGCTCTGACTTTGGGCCCCGGAGCCGCTCTCTTGTTCCTGGAGCTTCTTCTGTCTCTTGGCTTTTCACCAGACACACAGGAGGGAACAACTGTCCAGGACAGCATAGCAGAGCTTCTCTCCTAGCCCAGCCCCCACCCGGCAGGCTCCACCCACGTCGGCGACCCCTTCCGTCGCGTCCCCGTGGCCTCCTGCTAGCATTCGGTGTATACATTTTGGAACCCCGCTTCCCCCGGCGCTGGAGGTTTTCCTGGCAGTGGACGCGCTCCCCGAAGTGCATCGAGTGGGTTTCGGCGGGATGCCTATTGGCCGCCTCTGTCCCGGCACTGCCACTGGGGACAACTCCCGAGTGCAGAAAACGCCTCCCCTCCCCCCCAATCCATCGCAACCGCCTTCCCACTCCCGGGCTTGGGCACCTCCCGCCAGTGGCCACCGTCTCCAGAGCAACCAGGAGGGGCGGGGTCGGGGCGAGTCTGCCGGGGGCGGGGTGAGTGGCGCTGGGCGTGGGCGGCCCAGCGGGCCGGGGCGCCTGCGCTTTGCTCCCGGCTTTGCGGGCCTCAGAGAGCGGTGTGCGGCGGCGCGGGAGGCCTAGCGCTTGCCCCTCCCCCTCCCCCACCCCCAGCCCGGGCGCCGTCTGGGCGCCCCGAAAGGAGGGGGTCAGGCGGAGGCAGCGGATGGAGCGAGAGGGGGCTTAGATCCCACAGGGCTGTTGGATGCGGCTCTCCCGCTGGCAGGTGTCGGCACTTTGGCTTCCCTCCGCGGGTGACGACCACGTTCTCCTCCCTCTCAGCTGACCTGGGCCGGTCCAACGAACCTGAGCGCAGGTGGTGCACCTGCGCTGAGGCTCAGGTCCCAGCTGGCACGGGGCCTGTCCAGAGACATGCAGAAGCCTGTCTCCTGAGCGTGCACGCACCCAGTGCCAGGCTCAGCCGCAGCCAAAGTGACGGAAGAAGAGGCATGTGTAGGGAGGCCCCCCTCAACCTACTCCCCCCACCCACCCCGTACCCCGTGCAAGAGCACGGATTCCCAAGTAGAGCCCACTGGCATTCCACTGAGGCCCGGAGCCACCTGCCGTCAGCAGCGTAGTCCTGGGTGTCCCCGCAGCCCTCAGGAGCACCAGGGCCTGGGGCTTGATCGACCAGGCAGCTGCGCCTCGGCGAGAAGGCCTATCTGCTTTGGTTTGGAAATCTGGACAGTATCCCTGCGGCATCGCCCGCTATGGTAGCTTGGAACGGCAATCAGTAGGAAAACCACCTGGTTGCGTGGCGTGCTGTGGCAGAGGGAAATGTGCTGAAGATGATGGGTTCTCCCTTTTTTTCCCCCAAAAACGGATGGGTACGACTCGAGTCACTGCCCAGACCACCCATACGTCCGCTTTGGACGGTCACGATGGCCGCTTAGAATCTACCCGGTCCATGGAACACCTGGACCTGTAAGCCCACTTGACCGCAGCGCCTGCCTCAAGTGAGCAGAAATGATTTCCACGCAAGTGTCTCACCACCCAATAGGTAAGCAGTTTCGTTTTGCGTCCCGCGGCCCCAGAGCCGAGAGAAACGCTCGTTGGTCGGTACGGTCCCAAAAAGGAGGGCGAGAGGAGGAAGGGCAGGCTCCTTGCTCAGAGTCGTCGGGGTGCTCTGGGGCCCCTCTCGTCCCAGAAAAGAAAGGCAGAGAAAGAGAGGTCATTGACAAGGGAGAGGGAAGACCCTGGGCCTGTCCTCTCCGGGAGACAGGCCTCTGCAGGCCTGGCCGGGAGCCCAGGCCGAAGCCCGCAGGCCACCGGTGGGAAAGGCCGGGGTTCCCCTGACATAAGGTGGAGGTGACGGCGATTGGAGACAGCATGTCTGTGACCATGGCCGTGGGAGAGACCTGCAGGGCAACGCCGGCCGGCCCTAGCTAGGCCCCCCCGCTGGAGGAGGCCTCGGGGACTTTGGTTGGCGAGGAAACCCCCTCTTCAGACGGGCCTGGCAGCCTGGCCCAACCCAGACCCTTGGCCTGGGCCAGGTGAGCTATGGCATGGAGAGGGGGGCTCTCCCAGCAGCCCCAGAGCTGGCCCACGGGTCCCTTCCCCCACAGCCCCTTCTGCAAGGGGCCCTGCCCCTCCCCCTGCCTTAGAACTCAGCCCTCTGGCCCCCAGCAAGCGTCAGGAAGGAACTATTCCTATCCAACAGTGGCCCCTAGCGGTGGAAGTTTTGGCTCTGACTTTGGGCCCCGGAGCCGCTCTCTTGTTCCTGGAGCTTCTTCTGTCTCTTGGCTTTTCACCAGACACACAGGAGGGAACAACTGTCCAGGACAGCATAGCAGAGCTTCTCTCCTAGCCCGGTCCCCACCCGGCAGGCTCCACCCACGTCGGCGACCCCTTCCGTGGCGTCCCCGTGGCCTCCTGCTGGCATTCGGTGTATACATTTTGGAACCCCGCTTCCCCCAGCGCTGGAGGTTTTCCTGGCACTGGACGCGCTCCCCGAAGTGCATCGGGTGGGTTTCGGCAGGATGCCTATTGGCCGCCTCTGTCCCGGCACTGCCACTGGGGACAACTCCCGAGGGCCGAAAACGCCTCCCCTCCCCCCCAATCCACCACAACCGTCTTCCCACTCCCGGGCTTGGGCACCTCCCGCCAGTGGCCACCGTCTCCAGAGCAACCAGGAGGGGCGGGGTCGGGGCGAGTCTGCCGGGGGCGGGGTGAGTGGCGCTGGGCGTGGGCGGCCCAGCGGGCCGGGGCGCCTGCGCTTTGCTCCCGGCTTTGCGGGCCTCAGAGAGCGGTGTGCGGCGGCGCGGGAGGCCTAGCGCTTGCCCCTCCCCCTCCCCCACCCCCAGCCCGGGCGCCGTCTGGGCGCCCCGAAAGGAGGGGGTCAGGCGGAGGCAGCGGATGGAGCGAGAGGGGGCTTAGATCCCACAGGGCTGTTGGATGCGGCTCTCCCGCTGGCAGGTGTCGGCACTTTGGCTTCCCTCCGCGGTGACGACCACGTTCTCCTCCCTCTCAGCTGACCTGGGCCGGTCCAACGAACCTGAGCGCAGGTGGTGCACCTGCGCTGGGGCTCAGGTCCCAGCTGGCACGGGGCCTGTCCAGAGACAGGCAGAAGCCTGTCTCCTGAGCGTGCACGCACCCAGTGCCAGGCTCAGCCGCAGCCAAAGTGACAGAAGAAGAGGCATGTGTAGGGAGGCCCCCCTGCAACCGACTCCCCCCACCCACCCCGTACCCCGGGCAAGAGCACGGATTCCCAAGTAGAGCCCACTGGCAGGCCACTGAGGCCCGGAGCCACCTGCCATCAGCAGCGTAGTCCTGGGTGTCCCCGCAGCCCTCAGGAGCACCAGGGCCTGGGGCTTGATCGACCAGGCAGCTGCGCCTCGGCGAGAAGGCCTATCTGCTTCGGTTTGGAAATCTGGACAGTACCCCTGCGGCATCGCCCGCTATGGTAGCTTGGAACGGCAATCAGTAGGAGAACCACCTGGTTGCGTGGCGTGCTGTGGCAGAGGGAAATGTGCTGAAGATGATGGGTTCTCCCTTTTTTCCCCCCAAAAACGGATGGGTACGACTCGAGTCACTGCCCAGACAACCCATACGTCCGCTTTGGACGGTCACGATGGCCGCTTAGAATATACCCGGTCCATGGAACACCTGGACCTGTAAGCCCACTTGACCGCAGTGCCTGCCTCAAGTGAGCAGAAATGATTTCCACGCAAGTGTCTCACCACCCAATGGGTAAGCAGTTTCGTTTTGCGTCCCGCGGCCCCAGAGCCGAGAGAAACGCTCGTTGGTCGGTACGGTCCCAAAAAGGAGGGCGAGAGGAGGAAGGGCAGGCTCCTTGCTCAGAGTCGTCGGGGTGCTCTGGGGCCCCTCTCGTCCCAGAAAAGAAACGCAGAGAAAGAGAGGTCATTGGCAAGGGAGAGGGAAGACCCTGGGCCTGTCCTCTCCGGGAGACAGGCCTCTGCAGGCCTGGCCGGGAGCCCAGGCCGAAGCCCGCAGGCCACCGGTGGGAAAGGCCGGGGTTCCCCTGACATAAGGTGGAGGTGACGGCGATGGGAGACAGCATGTCTGTGACCATGGCCGTGGGAGAGACCTGCAGGGCAACGCCGGCCGGCCCTAGCTAGGCCCCCGCTTGAGGAGGCCTCGGGGACTTTGGTTGGCGAGGAAACCCCCTCTTCAGACGGGCCTGGCAGCCTGGCCCAACCCAGACCCTTGGCCTGGGCCAGGTGAGCTATGGCATGGAGAGGGGGGCTCTCCCGGCAGCCCCAGAGCTGGCCCACGGGTCCCTTCCCCCACAGCCCCTTCTGCAAGGGGCCCTGCCCCTCCCCCTGCCTTAGAACTCAGCCCTCTGGCCCCCAGCAAGCGTCAGGAGGAAGGAACTATTCCTATCCAACAGTGGCCCCTAGCGGTGGAAGTTTTGGCTCTGACTTTGGGCACCGGAGCCGCTCTCTTGTTCCTGGAGCTTCTTCTGTCTCTTGGCTTTTCACCAGACACACAGGAGGGAACAACTGTCCAGGACAGCATAGCAGAGCTTCTCTCCTAGCCCGGTCCCCACCCGGCAGGCTCCACCCACGTCGGCGACCCCTTCCGTCGCGTCCCCGTGGCCTCCTGCTGGCATTCGGTGTATACATTTTGGAACCCCGCTTCCCCCGGCGCTGGAGGTTTTCCTGGCAGTGGACGCGCTCCCCGAAGTGCATCGGGTGGGTTTCGGCGGGATGCCTATTGGCCGCCTCTGTCCCGGCACTGCCACTGGGGACAACTCCCGAGTGCAGAAAACGCCTCCCCTCCCCCCCAATCCATCGCAACCGCCTTCCCACTCCCGGGCTTGGGCACCTCCCGCCAGTGGCCACCGTCTCCAGAGCAACCAGGAGGGGCGGGGTCGGTGCGAGTCTGCTGGGGGCGGGGTGAGTGGCGCTGGGCGTGGGCGGCCCAGCGGGCCGGGGCGCCTGCGCTTTGCTCCCGGCTTTGCGGGCCTCAGAGAGCGGTGTGCGGCGGCGCGGGAGGCCTAGCGCTTGCCCCTCCCCCTCCCCCACCCCCAGCCCGGGCGCCGTCTGGGCGCCCCGAAAGGAGGGGGTCAGGCGGAGGCAGCGGATGGAGCGAGAGGGGGCTTAGATCCCACAGGGCTGTTGGATGCGGCTCTCCCGCTGGCAGGTGTCGGCACTTTGGCTTCCCTCCGCGGGTGACGACCACGTTCTCCTCCCTCTCAGCTGACCTGGGCCGGTCCAACGAACCTGAGCGCAGGTGGTGCACCTGCGCTGGGGCTCAGGTCCCAGCTGGCACGGGGCCTGTCCAGAGACATGCAGAAGCCTGTCTCCTGAGCGTGCACGCACCCAGTGCCAGGCTCAGCCGCAGCCAAAGTGACGGAAGAAGAGGCATGTGTAGGGAGGCCCCCCTGCAACCGACTCCCCCCACCCACCCCGTACCCCGTGCAAGAGCACGGATTCCCAAGTAGAGCCCACTGGCAGGCCACTGAGGCCCGGAGCCACCTGCCGTCAGCAGCGTAGTCCTGGGTGTCCCCGCAGCCCTCAGGAGCACCAGGTCCTGGGGCTTGATCGACCAGGCAGCTGCGCCTCGGCGAGAAGGCCTATCTGCTTTGGTTTGGAAATCTGGACAGTATCCCTGCGGCATCGCCCGCTATGGTAGCTTGGTACGGCAATCAGTAGGAAAACCACCTGGTTGCGTGGCGTGCTGTGGCAGAGGGAAATGTGCTGAAGATGATGGGTTCTCCCTTTTTTTCCCCCAAAAACGGATGGGTACGACTCGAGTCACTGCCCAGACCACCCATACGTCCGCTTTGGACGGTCACGATGGCCGCTTAGAATCTACCCGGTCCATGGAACACCTGGACCTGTAAGCCCACTTGACCGCAGCGCCTGCCTCAAGTGAGCAGAAATGATTTCCACGCAAGTGTCTCACCACCCAATAGGTAAGCAGTTTCGTTTTGCGTCCCGCGGCCCCAGAGCCGAGAGAAACGCTCGTTGGTCGGTACGGTCCCAAAAAGGAGGGCGAGAGGAGGAAGGGCAGGCTCCTTGCTCAGAGTCGTCGGGGTGCTCTGGGGCCCCTCTCGTCCCAGAAAAGAAAGGCAGAGAAAGAGAGGTCATTGACAAGGGAGAGGGAAGACCCTGGGCCTGTCCTCTCCGGGAGACAGGCCTCTGCAGGCCTGGCCGGGAGCCCAGGCCGAAGCCCGCAGGCCACCGGTGGGAAAGGCCGGGGTTCCCCTGACATAAGGTGGAGGTGACGGCGATGGGAGACAGCATGTCTGTGACCATGGCCGTGGGAGAGACCTGCAGGGCAACGCCGGCCGGCCCTAGCTAGGCCCCCCCGCTGGAGGAGGCCTCGGGGACTTTGGTTGGCGAGGAAACCCCCTCTTCAGACGGGTCTGGCAGCCTGGCCCGACCCAGACCCTTGGCCTGGGCCAGGTGAGCTATGGCATGGAGAGGGGGGCTCTCCCAGCAGCCCCAGAGCTGGCCCACGGGTCCCTTCCCCCACAGCCCCTTCTGCAAGGGGCCCTGCCCCTCCCCCTGCCTTAGAACTCAGCCCTCTGGCCCCCAGCAAGCGTCAGGAGGACGGAACTATTCCTATCCAACAGTGGCCCCTAGCGGTGGAAGTTTTGGCTCTGACTTTGGGCCCCGGAGCCGCTCTCTTGTTCCTGGAGCTTCTTCTGTCTCTTGGCTTTTCACCAGACACACAGGAGGGAACAACTGTCCAGGACAGCATAGCAGAGCTTCTCTCCTAGCCCAGCCCCCACCCGGCAGGCTCCACCCACATCGGCGACCCCTTCCGTCGCGTCCCCGTGGCCTCCTGCTGGCATTCGGTGTATACATTTTGGAACCCCGCTTCCCCCGGCGCTGGAGGTTTTCCTGGCAGTGGACGCGCTCCCCGAAGTGCATCGGGTGGGTTTCGGCGGGATGCCTATTGGCCGCCTCTGTCCCGGCACTGCCACTGGGGACAACTCCCGAGTGCAGAAAACGCCTCCCCTCCCCCCCAATCCATCGCAACCGCCTTCCCACTCCCGGGCTTGGGCACCTCCCGCCAGTGGCCACCGTCTCCAGAGCAACCAGGAGGGGCGGGGTCGGGGCGAGTCTGCCGGGGGCGGGGTGAGTGGCGCTGGGCGTGGGCGGCCCAGCGGGCCGGGGCGCCTGCGCTTTGCTCCCGGCTTTGCGGGCCTCAGAGAGCGGTGTGCGGCGGCGCGGGAGGCCTAGCGCTTGCCCCTCCCCCTCCCCCACCCCCAGCCCGGGCGCCGTCTGGGCGCCCCGAAAGGAGGGGGTCAGGCGGAGGCAGCGGATGGAGCGAGAGGGGGCTTAGATCCCACAGGGCTGTTGGATGCGGCTCTCCCGCTGGCAGGTGTCGGCACTTTGGCTTCCCTCCGCGGGTGACGACCACGTTCTCCTCCCTCTCAGCTGACCTGGGCCGGTCCAACGAACCTGAGCGCAGGTGGTGCACCTGCGCTGGGGCTCAGGTCCCAGCTGGCACGGGGCCTGTCCAGAGACACGCAGAAGCCTGTCTCCTGAGCGTGCACGCACCCAGTGCCAGGCTCAGCCGCAGCCAAAGTGACAGAAGAAGAGGCATGTGTAGGGAGGCCCCCCTGCAACCGACTCCCCCCACCCACCCCGTACCCCGGGCAAGAGCACGGATTCCCAAGTAGAGCCCACTGGCAGGCCACTGAGGCCCGGAGTCACCTGCCGTCAGCAGCGTAGTCCTGGGTGTCCCCGCAGCCCTCAGGAGCATCAGGGCCTGGGGCTTGATCGACCAGGCAGCTGCGCCTCGGCGAGAAGGCCTATCTGCTTTGGTTTGGAAATCTGGACAGTATCCCTGCGGCATCGCCCGCTATGGTAGCTTGGAACGGCAATCAGTAGGAGAACCACCTGGTTGCGTGGCGTGCTGTGGCAGAGGGAAATGTGCTGAAGATGATGGGTTCTCCCTTTTTTTCCCCCAAAAACGGATGGGTACGACTCGAGTCACTGCCCAGACCACCCATACGTCCGCTTTGGACGGTCACGATGGCCGCTTAGAATCTACCCGGTCCATGGAACACCTGGACCTGTAAGCCCACTTGACCGCAGCGCCTGCCTCAAGTGAGCAGAAATGATTTCCACGCAAGTGTCTCACCACCCAATAGGTAAGCAGTTTCGTTTTGCGTCCCGCGGCCCCAGAGCCGAGAGAAACGCTCGTTGGTCGGTACGGTCCCAAAAAGGAGGGCGAGAGGAGGAAGGGCAGGCTCCTTGCTCAGAGTCGTCGGGGTGCTCTGGGGCCCCTCTCGTCCCAGAAAAGAAAGGCAGAGAAAGAGAGGTCATTGACAAGGGAGAGGGAAGACCCTGGGCCTGTCCTCTCCGGGAGACAGGCCTCTGCAGGCCTGGCCGGGAGCCCAGGCCGAAGCCCGCAGGCCACCGGTGGGAAAGGCCGGGGTTCCCCTGACATAAGGTGGAGGTGACGGCGATGGGAGACAGCATGTCTGTGACCATGGCCGTGGGAGAGACCTGCAGGGCAACGCCGGCCGGCCCTAGCTAGGCCCCCCCGCTGGAGGAGGCCTCGGGGACTTTGGTTGGCGAGGAAACCCCCTCTTCAGACGGGTCTGGCAGCCTGGCCCGACCCAGACCCTTGGCCTGGGCCAGGTGAGCTATGGCATGGAGAGGGGGGCTCTCCCAGCAGCCCCAGAGCTGGCCCACGGGTCCCTTCCCCCACAGCCCCTTCTGCAAGGGGCCCTGCCCCTCCCCCTGCCTTAGAACTCAGCCCTCTGGCCCCCAGCAAGCGTCAGGAGGACGGAACTATTCCTATCCAACAGTGGCCCCTAGCGGTGGAAGTTTTGGCTCTGACTTTGGGCCCCGGAGCCGCTCTCTTGTTCCTGGAGCTTCTTCTGTCTCTTGGCTTTTCACCAGACACACAGGAGGGAACAACTGTCCAGGACAGCATAGCAGAGCTTCTCTCCTAGCCCAGCCCCCACCCGGCAGGCTCCACCCACATCGGCGACCCCTTCCGTCGCGTCCCCGTGGCCTCCTGCTGGCATTCGGTATATACATTTTGGAACCCCGCTTCCCCCGGCGCTGGAGGTTTTCCTGGCAGTGGACGCGCTCCCCGAAGTGCATCGGGTGGGTTTCGGCGGGATGCCTATTGGCCGCCTCTGTCCCGGCACTGCCACTGGGGACAACTCCCGAGTGCAGAAAACGCCTCCCCTCCCCCCCAATCCATCGCAACCGCCTTCCCACTCCCGGGCTTGGGCACCTCCCGCCAGTGGCCACCGTCTCCAGAGCAACCAGGAGGGGCGGGGTCGGGGCGAGTCTGCCGGGGGCGGGGTGAGTGGCGCTGGGCGTGGGCGGCCCAGCGGGCCGGGGCGCCTGGGCTTTGCTCCCGGCTTTGCGGGCCTCAGAGAGCGGTGTGCGGCGGCGCGGGAGGCCTAGCGCTTGCCCCTCCCCCTCCCCCACCCCCAGCCCGGGCGCCGTCTGGGCGCCCCGAAAGGAGGGGGTCAGGCGGAGGCAGCGGATGGAGCGAGAGGGGGCTTAGATCCCACAGGGCTGTTGGATGCGGCTCTCCCGCTGGCAGGTGTCGGCACTTTGGCTTCCCTCCGCGGGTGACGACCACGTTCTCCTCCCTCTCAGCTGACCTGGGCCGGTCCAACGAACCTGAGCGCAGGTGGTGCACCTGCGCTGGGGCTCAGGTCCCAGCTGGCACGGGGCCTGTCCAGAGACACGCAGAAGCCTGTCTCCTGAGCGTGCACGCACCCAGTGCCAGGCTCAGCCGCAGCCAAAGTGACAGAAGAAGAGGCATGTGTAGGGAGGCCCCCCTGCAACCGACTCCCCCCACCCACCCCGTACCCCGGGCAAGAGCACGGATTCCCAAGTAGAGCCCACTGGCAGGCCACTGAGGCCCGGAGTCACCTGCCGTCAGCAGCGTAGTCCTGGGTGTCCCCGCAGCCCTCAGGAGCATCAGGGCCTGGGGCTTGATCGACCAGGCAGCTGCGCCTCGGCGAGAAGGCCTATCTGCTTTGGTTTGGAAATCTGGACAGTATCCCTGCGGCATCGCCCGCTATGGTAGCTTGGAACGGCAATCAGTAGGAGAACCACCTGGTTGCGTGGCGTGCTGTGGCAGAGGGAAATGTGCTGAAGATGATGGGTTCTCCCTTTTTTTCCCCCAAAAACGGATGGGTACGACTCGAGTCACTGCCCAGACCACCCATACGTCCGCTTTGGACGGTCACGATGGCCGCTTAGAATCTACCCGGTCCATGGAACACCTGGACCTGTAAGCCCACTTGACCGCAGCGCCTGCCTCAAGTGAGCAGAAATGATTTCCACGCAAGTGTCTCACCACCCAATAGGTAAGCAGTTTCGTTTTGCGTCCCGCGGCCCCAGAGCCGAGAGAAACGCTCGTTGGTCGGTACGGTCCCAAAAAGGAGGGCGAGAGGAGGAAGGGCAGGCTCCTTGCTCAGAGTCGTCGGGGTGCTCTGGGGCCCCTCTCGTCCCAGAAAAGAAAGGCAGAGAAAGAGAGGTCATTGACAAGGGAGAGGGAAGACCCTGGGCCTGTCCTCTCCGGGAGACAGGCCTCTGCAGGCCTGGCCGGGAGCCCAGGCCGAAGCCCGCAGGCCACCGGTGGGAAAGGCCGGGGTTCCCCTGACATAAGGTGGAGGTGACGGCGATGGGAGACAGCATGTCTGTGACCATGGCCGTGGGAGAGACCTGCAGGGCAACGCCGGCCGGCCCTAGCTAGGCCCCCCCGCTGGAGGAGGCCTCGGGGACTTTGGTTGGCGAGGAAACCCCCTCTTCAGACAGGTCTGGCAGCCTGGCCCGACCCAGACCCTTGGCCTGGGCCAGGTGAGCTATGGCATGGAGAGGGGGGCTCTCCCAGCAGCCCCAGAGCTGGCCCACGGGTCCCTTCCCCCACAGCCCCTTCTGCAAGGGGCCCTGCCCCTCCCCCTGCCTTAGAACTCAGCCCTCTGGCCCCCAGCAAGCGTCAGGAGGACGGAACTATTCCTATCCAACAGTGGCCCCTAGCGGTGGAAGTTTTGGCTCTGACTTTGGGCCCCGGAGCCGCTCTCTTGTTCCTGGAGCTTCTTCTGTCTCTTGGCTTTTCACCAGACACACAGGAGGGAACAACTGTCCAGGACAGCATAGCAGAGCTTCTCTCCTAGCCCAGCCCCCACCCGGCAGGCTCCACCCACATCGGCGACCCCTTCCGTCGCGTCCCCGTGGCCTCCTGCTGGCATTCGGTATATACATTTTGGAACCCCGCTTCCCCCGGCGCTGGAGGTTTTCCTGGCAGTGGACGCGCTCCCCGAAGTGCATCGGGTGGGTTTCGGCGGGATGCCTATTGGCCGCCTCTGTCCCGGCACTGCCACTGGGGACAACTCCCGAGTGCAGAAAACGCCTCCCCTCCCCCCCAATCCATCGCAACCGCCTTCCCACTCCCGGGCTTGGGCACCTCCCGCCAGTGGCCACCGTCTCCAGAGCAACCAGGAGGGGCGGGGTCGGGGCGAGTCTGCCGGGGGCGGGGTGAGTGGCGCTGGGCGTGGGCGGCCCAGCGGGCCGGGGCGCCTGCGCTTTGCTCCCGGCTTTGCGGGCCTCAGAGAGCGGTGTGCGGCGGCGCGGGAGGCCTAGCGCTTGCCCCTCCCCCTCCCCCACCCCCAGCCCGGGCGCCGTCTGGGCGCCCCGAAAGGAGGGGGTCAGGCGGAGGCAGCGGATGGAGCGAGAGGGGGCTTAGATCCCACAGGGCTGTTGGATGCGGCTCTCCCGCTGGCAGGTGTCGGCACTTTGGCTTCCCTCCGCGGGTGACGACCACGTTCTCCTCCCTCTCAGCTGACCTGGGCCGGTCCAACGAACCTGAGCGCAGGTGGTGCACCTGCGCTGGGGCTCAGGTCCCAGCTGGCACGGGGCCTGTCCAGAGACATGCAGAAGCCTGTCTCCTGAGCGTGCACGCACCCAGTGCCAGGCTCAGCCGCAGCCAAAGTGACAGAAGAAGAGGCATGTGTAGGGAGGCCCCCCTGCAACCGACTCCCCCCACCCACCCCGTACCCCGGGCAAGAGCACGGATTCCCAAGTAGAGCCCACTGGCAGGCCACTGAGGCCCGGAGTCACCTGCCGTCAGCAGCGTAGTCCTGGGTGTCCCCGCAGCCCTCAGGAGCATCAGGGCCTGGGGCTTGATCGACCAGGCAGCTGCGCCTCGGCGAGAAGGCCTATCTGCTTTGGTTTGGAAATCTGGACAGTATCCCTGCGGCATCGCCCGCTATGGTAGCTTGGAACGGCAATCAGTAGGAGAACCACCTGGTTGCGTGGCGTGCTGTGGCAGAGGGAAATGTGCTGAAGATGATGGGTTCTCCCTTTTTTTCCCCCAAAAACGGATGGGTACGACTCGAGTCACTGCCCAGACCACCCATACGTCCGCTTTGGACGGTCACGATGGCCGCTTAGAATCTACCCGGTCCATGGAACACCTGGACCTGTAAGCCCACTTGACCGCAGCGCCTGCCTCAAGTGAGCAGAAATGATTTCCACGCAAGTGTCTCACCACCCAATAGGTAAGCAGTTTCGTTTTGCGTCCCGCGGCCCCAGAGCCGAGAGAAACGCTCGTTGGTCGGTACGGTCCCAAAAAGGAGGGCGAGAGGAGGAAGGGCAGGCTCCTTGCTCAGAGTCGTCGGGGTGCTCTGGGGCCCCTCTCGTCCCAGAAAAGAAAGGCAGAGAAAGAGAGGTCATTGACAAGGGAGAGGGAAGACCCTGGGCCTGTCCTCTCCGGGAGACAGGCCTCTGCAGGCCTGGCCGGGAGCCCAGGCCGAAGCCCGCAGGCCACCGGTGGGAAAGGCCGGGGTTCCCCTGACATAAGGTGGAGGTGACGGCGATGGGAGACAGCATGTCTGTGACCATGGCCGTGGGAGAGACCTGCAGGGCAACGCCGGCCGGCCCTAGCTAGGCCCCCCGCTGGAGGAGGCCTCGGGGACTTTGGTTGGCAAGGAAACCCCCTCTTCAGACGGGTCTGGCAGCCTGGCCCGACCCAGACCCTTGGCCTGGGCCAGGTGAGCTATGGCATGGAGAGGGGGGCTCTCCCAGCAGCCCCAGAGCTGGCCCACGGGTCCCTTCCCCCACAGCCCCTTCTGCAAGGGGCCCTGCCCCTCCCCCTGCCTTAGAACTCAGCCCTCTGGCCCCCAGCAAGCGTCAGGAAGGAACTATTCCTATCCAACAGTGGCCCCTAGCGGTGGAAGTTTTGGCTCTGACTTTGGGCCCCGGAGCCGCTCTCTTGTTCCTGGAGCTTCTTCTGTCTCTTGGCTTTTCACCAGACACACAGGAGGGAACAACTGTCCAGGACAGCATAGCAGAGCTTCTCTCCTAGACCAGCCCCCACCCGGCAGGCTCCACCCACGTCGGCGACCCCTTCCGTCGCGTCCCCGTGGCCTCCTGCTGGCATTCGGTGTATACATTTTGGAACCCCGCTTCCCCCGGCGCTGGAGGTTTTCCTGGCAGTGGACGCGCTCCCCGAAGTGCATCGGGTGGGTTTCGGCGGGATGCCTATTGGCCGCCTCTGTCCCGGCACTGCCACTGGGGACAACTCCCGAGTGCAGAAAACGCCTCCCCTCCCCCCCAATCCATCGCAACCGCCTTCCCACTCCCGGGCTTGGGCACCTCCCGCCAGTGGCCACCGTCTCCAGAGCAACCAGGAGGGGCGGGGTTGGGGCGAGTCTGCCGGGGGCGGGGTGAGTGGCGCTGGGCGTGGGCGGCCCAGCGGGCCGGGGCGCCTGCGCTTTGCTCCCGGCTTTGCGGACCTCAGAGAGCGGTGTGCGGCGGCGCGGGAGGCCTAGCGCTTGCCCCTCCCCCTCCCCCACCCCCAGCCCGGGCGCCGTCTGGGCGCCCCGAAAGGAGGGGGTCAGGCGGAGGCAGCGGATGGAGCGAGAGGGGGCTTAGATCCCACAGGGCTGTTGGATGCGGCTCTCCCGCTGGCAGGTGTCGGCACTTTGGCTTCCCTCCGCGGGTGACGACCACGTTCTCCTCCCTCTCAGCTGACCTGGGCCGGTCCAACGAACCTGAGCGCAGTTGGTGCACCTGCGCTGGGGCTCAGGTCCCAGCTGGCACGGGGCCTGTCCAGAGACACGCAGAAGCCTGTCTCCTGAGCGTGCACGCACCCAGTGCCAGGCTCAGCCGCAGCCAAAGTGACGGAAGAAGAGGCATGTGTAGGGAGGCCCCCCTGCAACCGACTCCCCCCACCCACCCCGTACCCCGTGCAAGAGCACGGATTCCCAAGTAGAGCCCACTGGCAGGCCACTGAGGCCCGGAGCCACCTGCCGTCAGCAGCGTAGTCCTGGGTGTCCCCGCAGCCCTCAGGAGCACCAGGGCCTGGGGCTTGATCGACCAGGCAGCTGCGCCTCGGCGAGAAGGCCTATCTGCTTTGGTTTGGAAATCTGGACAGTATCCCTGCGGCATCGCCCGCTATGGTAGCTTGGAACGGCAATCAGTAGGAAAACCACCTGGTTGCGTGGCGTGCTGTGGCAGAGGGAAATGTGCTGAAGATGATGGGTTCTCCCTTTTTTTCCCCCAAAAACGGATGGGTACGACTCGAGTCACTGCCCAGACCACCCATACGTCCGCTTTGGACGGTCACGATGGCCGCTTAGAATCTACCCGGTCCATGGAACACCTGGACCTGTAAGCCCACTTGACCGCAGCGCCTGCCTCAAGTGAGCAGAAATGATTTCCACGCAAGTGTCTCACCACCCAATAGGTAAGCAGTTTCGTTTTGCGTCCCGCGGCCCCAGAGCCGAGAGAAACGCTCGTTGGTCGGTACGGTCCCAAAAAGGAGGGCGAGAGGAGGAAGGGCAGGCTCCTTGCTCAGAGTCGTCGGGGTGCTCTGGGGCCCCTCTCGTCCCAGAAAAGAAAGGCAGAGAAAGAGAGGTCATTGACAAGGGAGAGGGAAGACCCTGGGCCTGTCCTCTCCGGGAGACAGGCCTCTGCAGGCCTGGCCGGGAGCCCAGGCCGAAGGCCGCAGGCCACCGGTGGGAAAGGCCGGGGTTCCCCTGACATAAGGTGGAGGTGACGGCGATGGGAGACAGCATGTCTGTGACCATGGCCGTGGGAGAGACCTGCAGGGCAACGCCGGCCGGCCCTAGCTAGGCCCCCCCGCTGGAGGAGGCCTCGGGGACTTTGGTTGGCGAGGAAACCCCCTCTTCAGACGGGTCTGGCAGCCTGGCCCGACCCAGACCCTTGGCCTGGGCCAGGTGAGCTATGGCATGGAGAGGGGGGCTCTCCCAGCAGCCCCAGAGCTGGCCCACGGGTCCCTTCCCCCACAGCCCCTTCTGCAAGGGGCCCTGCCCCTCCCCCTGCCTTAGAACTCAGCCCTCTGGCCCCCAGCAAGCGTCAGGAAGGAACTATTCCTATCCAACAGTGGCCCCTAGCGGTGGAAGTTTTGGCTCTGACTTTGGGCCCCGGAGCCGCTCTCTTGTTCCTGGAGCTTCTTCTGTCTCTTGGCTTTTCACCAGACACACAGGAGGGAACAACTGTCCAGGACAGCATAGCAGAGCTTCTCTCCTAGCCCAGCCCCCACCCGGCAGGCTCCACCCACGTCGGCGACCCCTTCCGTCGCGTCCCCGTGGCCTCCTGCTGGCATTCGGTGTATACATTTTGGAACCCCGCTTCCCCCGGCGCTGGAGGTTTTCCTGGCAGTGGACGCGCTCCCCGAAGTGCATCGGGTGGGTTTCGGCGGGATGCCTATTGGCCGCCTCTGTCCCGGCACTGCCACTGGGGACAACTCCCGAGTGCAGAAAACGCCTCCCCTCCCCCCCAATCCATCGCAACCGCCTTCCCACTCCCGGGCTTGGGCAGCTCCCGCCAGTGGCCACCGTCTCCAGAGCAACCAGGAGGGGCGGGGTCGGGGCGAGTCTGCCGGGGGCGGGGTGAGTGGCGCTGGGCGTGGGCGGCCCAGCGGGCCGGGGCGCCTGCGCTTTGCTCCCGGCTTTGCGGGCCTCAGAGAGCGGTGTGCGGCGGCGCGGGAGGCCTAGCGCTTGCCCCTCCCCCTCCCCCACCCCCAGCCCGGGCGCCGTCTGGGCGCCCCGAAAGGAGGGGGTCAGGCGGAGGCAGCGGATGGAGCGAGAGGGGGCTTAGATCCCACAGGGCTGTTGGATGCGGCTCTCCCGCTGGCAGGTGTCGGCACTTTGGCTTCCCTCCGCGGTGACGACCACGTTCTCCTCCCTCTCAGCTGACCTGGGCCGGTCCAACGAACCTGAGCGCAGGTGGTGCACCTGCGCTGGGGCTCAGGTCCCAGCTGGCACGGGGCCTGTCCAGAGACAGGCAGAAGCCTGTCTCCTGAGCGTGCACGCACCCAGTGCCAGGCTCAGCCGCAGCCAAAGTGACAGAAGAAGAGGCATGTGTAGGGAGGCCCCCCTGCAACCGACTCCCCCCACCCACCCCGTACCCCGGGCAAGAGCACGGACTCCCAAGTAGAGCCCACTGGCAGGCCACTGAGGCCCGGAGCCACCTGCCATCAGCAGCGTAGTCCTGGGTGTCCCCGCAGCCCTCAGGAGCACCAGGGCCTGGGGCTTGATCGACCAGGCAGCTGCGCCTCGGCGAGAAGGCCTATCTGCTTCGGTTTGGAAATCTGGACAGTACCCCTGCGGCATTGCCCGCTATGGTAGCTTGGAACGGCAATCAGTAGGAGAACCACCTGGTTGCGTGGCGTGCTGTGGCAGAGGGAAATGTGCTGAAGATGATGGGTTCTCCCTTTTTTCCCCCCAAAAACGGATGGGTACGACTCGAGTCACTGCCCAGACAACCCATACGTCCGCTTTGGACGGTCACGATGGCCGCTTAGAATATACCCGGTCCATGGAACACCTGGACCTGTAAGCCCACTTGACCGCAGTGCCTGCCTCAAGTGAGCAGAAATGATTTCCACGCAAGTGTCTCACCACCCAATGGGTAAGCAGTTTCGTTTTGCGTCCCGCGGCCCCAGAGCCGAGAGAAACGCTCGTTGGTCGGTACGGTCCCAAAAAGGAGGGCGAGAGGAGGAAGGGCGGGCTCCTTGCTCAGAGTCGTCGGGGTGCTCTGGGGCCCCTCTCGTCCCAGAAAAGAAACGCAGAGAAAGAGAGGTCATTGGCAAGGGAGAGGGAAGACCCTGGGCCTGTCCTCTCCGGGAGACAGGCCTCTGCAGGCCTGGCCGGGAGCCCAGGCCGAAGCCCGCAGGCCACCGGTGGGAAAGGCTGGGGTTCCCCTGACATAAGGTGGAGGTGACGGCGATGGGAGACAGCATGTCTGTGACCATGGCCGTGGGAGAGACCTGCAGGGCAACGCCGGCCGGCCCTAGCTAGGCCCCCGCTTGAGGAGGCCTCGGGGACTTTGGTTGGCGAGGAAACCCCCTCTTCAGACGGGCCTGGCAGCCTGGCCCAACCCAGACCCTTGGCCTGGGCCAGGTGAGCTATGGCATGGAGAGGGGGGCTCTCCCAGCAGCCCCAGAGCTGGCCCACGGGTCCCTTCCCCCACAGCCCCTTCTGAAAGGGGCCCTGCCCCTCCCCCTGCCTTAGAACTCAGCCCTCTGGCCCCCAGCAAGCGTCAGGAGGAAGGAACTATTCCTATCCAACAGTGGCCCCTAGCGGTGGAAGTTTTGGCTCTGACTTTGGGCACCGGAGCCGCTCTCTTGTTCCTGGAGCTTCTTCTGTCTCTTGGCTTTTCACCAGACACACAGGAGGGAACAACTGTCCAGGACAGCATAGCAGAGCTTCTCTCCTAGCCCGGTCCCCCACCCGGCAGGCTCCACCCACGTCGGCGACCCCTTCCGTCGCGTCCCCGTGGCCTCCTGCTGGCATTCGGTGTATACATTTTGGAACCCCGCTTCCCCCAGCGCTGGAGGTTTTCCTGGCACTGGACGCGCTCCCCGAAGTGCATCGGGTGGGTTTCGGCAGGATGCCTATTGGCCGCCTCTGTCCCGGCACTGCCACTGGGGACAACTCCCGAGGGCAGAAAACGCCTCCCCTCCCCCCCAATCCATCGCAACCGCCTTCCCACTCCCGGGCTTGGGCACCTCCCGCCAGTGGCCACCGTCTCCAGAGCAACCAGGAGGGGCGGGGTCGGGGCGAGTCTGCCGGGGGCGGGGTGAGTGGCGCTGGGCGTGGGCGGCCCAGCGGGCCGGGGCGCCTGCGCTTTGCTCCCGGCTTTGCGGGCCTCAGAGAGCGGTGTGCGGCGGCGCGGGAGGCCTAGCGCTTGCCCCTCCCCCTCCCCCACCCCCAGCCCGGGCGCCGTCTGGGCGCCCCGAAAGGAGGGGGTCAGGCGGAGGCAGCGGATGGAGCGAGAGGGGGCTTAGATCCCACAGGGCTGTTGGATGCGGCTCTCCCGCTGGCAGGTGTCGGCACTTTGGCTTCCCTCCGCGGGTGACGACCACGTTCTCCTCCCTCTCAGCTGACCTGGGCCGGTCCAACGAACCTGAGCGCAGGTGGTGCACCTGCGCTGGGGCTCAGGTCCCAGCTGGCACGGGGCCTGTCCAGAGACATGCAGAAGCCTGTCTCCTGAGTGTGCACGCACCCAGTGCCAGGCTCAGCCGCAGCCAAAGTGACGGAAGAAGAGGCATGTGTAGGGAGGCCCCCCTGCAACCGACTCCCCCCACCCACCCCGTACCCCGTGCAAGAGCACGGATTCCCAAGTAGAGCCCACTGGCAGGCCACTGAGGCCCGGAGCCACCTGCCGTCAGCAGCGTAGTCCTGGGTGTCCCCGCAGCCCTCAGGAGCACCAGGGCCTGGGGCTTGATCGACCAGGCAGCTGCGCCTCGGCGAGAAGGCCTATCTGCTTTGGTTTGGAAATCTGGACAGTATCCCTGCGGCATCGCCCGCTATGGTAGCTTGGAACGGCAATCAGTAGGAAAACCACCTGGTTGCGTGGCGTGCTGTGGCAGAGGGAAATGTGCTGAAGATGATGGGTTCTCCCTTTTTTTCCCCCAAAAACGGATGGGTACGACTCGAGTCACTGCCCAGACCACCCATACGTCCGCTTTGGACGGTCACGATGGCCGCTTAGAATCTACCCGGTCCATGGAACACCAGGACCTGTAAGCCCACTTGACCGCAGCGCCTGCCTCAAGTGAGCAGAAATGATTTCCACGCAAGTGTCTCACCACCCAATAGGTAAGCAGTTTCGTTTTGCGTCCCGCGGCCCCAGAGCCGAGAGAAACGCTCGTTGGTCGGTACGGTCCCAAAAAGGAGGGCGAGAGGAGGAAGGGCAGGCTCCTTGCTCAGAGTCGTCGGGGTGCTCTGGGGCCCCTCTCGTCCCAGAAAAGAAAGGCAGAGAAAGAGAGGTCATTGACAAGGGAGAGGGAAGACCCTGGGCCTGTCCTCTCCGGGAGACAGGCCTCTGCAGGCCTGGCCGGGAGCCCAGGCCGAAGCCCGCAGGCCACCGGTGGGAAAGGCCGGGGTTCCCCTGACATAAGGTGGAGGTGACAGCGATGGGAGACAGCATGTCTGTGACCATGGCCGTGGGAGAGACCTGCAGGGCAACGCCGGCCGGCCCTAGCTAGGCCCCCCCGCTGGAGGAGGAGGCCTCGGGGACTTTGGTTGGCGAGGAAACCCCCTCTTCAGACGGGTCTGGCAGCCTGGCCCGACCCAGACCCTTGGCCTGGGCCAGGTGAGCTATGGCATGGAGAGGGGGGCTCTCCCAGCAGCCCCAGAGCTGGCCCACGGGTCCCTTCCCCCACAGCCCCTTCTGCAAGGGGCCCTGCCCCTCCCCCTGCCTTAGAACTCAGCCCTCTGGCCCCCAGCAAGCGTCAGGAAGGAACTATTCCTATCCAACAGTGGCCCCTAGCGGTGGAAGTTTTGGCTCTGACTTTGGGCCCCGGAGCCGCTCTCTTGTTCCTGGAGCTTCTTCTGTCTCTTGGCTTTTCACCAGACACACAGGAGGGAACAACTGTCCAGGACAGCATAGCAGAGCTTCTCTCCTAGCCCAGCCCCCACCCGGCAGGCTCCACCCACATCGGCGACCCCTTCCGTCGCGTCCCTCGCGTCCCCGTGGCCTCCTGCTGGCATTCGGTGTATACATTTTGGAACCCCGCTTCCCCCGGCGCTGGAGGTTTTCCTGGCAGTGGACGCGCTCCCCGAAGTGCATCGGGTGGGTTTCGGCGGGATGCCTATTGGCCGCCTCTGTCCTGGCACTGCCACTGGGGACAACTCCCGAGTGCAGAAAACGCCTCCCCTCCCCCCCAATCCATCGCAACCGCCTTCCCACTCCCGGGCTTGGGCACCTCCCGCCAGTGGCCACCGTCTCCAGAGCAACCAGGAGGGGCGGGGTCGGGGCGAGTCTGCCGGGGGCGGGGTGAGTGGCGCTGGGCGTG
Organism: Dasypus novemcinctus; assembly: GCF_030445035.2. Taxonomy (NCBI): domain Eukaryota; kingdom Metazoa; phylum Chordata; class Mammalia; order Cingulata; family Dasypodidae; genus Dasypus; species Dasypus novemcinctus. The sequence continues at coordinate 29,366 of NW_026688421.1, read as the reverse complement.
GGCGGCCCAGCGGGCCGGGGCGCCTGCGCTTTGCTCCCGGCTTTGCGGGCCTCAGAGAGCGGTGTGCGGCGGCGCGGGAGGCCTAGCGCTTGCCCCTCCCCCTCCCCCACCCCCAACCCGGGCGCCGTCTGGGCGCCCCGAAAGGAGGGGGTCAGGCGGAGGCAGCGGATGGAGCGAGAGGGGGCTTAGATCCCACAGGGCTGTTGGATGCGGCTCTCCCGCTGGCAGGTGTCGGCACTTTTGCTTCCCTCCGCGGGTGACGACCACGTTCTCCTCCCTCTCAGCTGACCTGGGCCGGTCCAACGAACCTGAGCGCAGGTGGTGCACCTGCGCTGGGGCTCAGGTCCCAGCTGGCACGGGGCCTGTCCAGAGACACGCAGAAGCCTGTCTCCTGAGCGTGCACGCACCCAGTGCCAGGCTCAGCCGCAGCCAAAGTGACGGAAGAAGAGGCATGTGTAGGGAGGCCCCCCTGCAACCGACTCCCCCCACCCACCCCGTACCCCGTGCAAGAGCACGGATTCCCAAGTAGAGCCCACTGGCAGGCCACTGAGGCCCGGAGCCACCTGCCGTCAGCAGCGTAGTCCTGGGTGTCCCCGCAGCCCTCAGGAGCACCAGGGCCTGGGGCTTGATCGACCAGGCAGCTGCGCCTCGGCGAGAAGGCCTATCTGCTTTGGTTTGGAAATCTGGACAGTATCCCTGCGGCATCGCCCGCTATGGTAGCTTGGAACGGCAATCAGTAGGAAAACCACCTGGTTGCGTGGCGTGCTGTGGCAGAGGGAAATGTGCTGAAGATGATGGGTTCTCCCTTTTTTTCCCCCAAAAACGGATGGGTACGACTCGAGTCACTGCCCAGACCACCCATACGTCCGCTTTGGACGGTCACGATGGCCGCTTAGAATCTACCCGGTCCATGGAACACCTGGACCTGTAAGCCCACTTGACCGCAGCGCCTGCCTCAAGTGAGCAGAAATGATTTCCACGCAAGTGTCTCACCACCCAATAGGTAAGCAGTTTCGTTTTGCGTCCCGCGGCCCCAGAGCCGAGAGAAACGCTCGTTGGTCGGTACGGTCCCAAAAAGGAGGGCGAGAGGAGGAAGGGCAGGCTCCTTGCTCAGAGTCGTCGGGGTGCTCTGGGGCCCCTCTCGTCCCAGAAAAGAAAGGCAGAGAAAGAGAGGTCATTGACAAGGGAGAGGGAAGACCCTGGGCCTGTCCTCTCCGGGAGACAGGCCTCTGCAGGCCTGGCTGGGAGCCCAGGCCGAAGCCCGCAGGCCACCGGTGGGAAAGGCCGGGGTTCCCCTGACATAAGGTGGAGGTGACGGCGATGGGAGACAGCATGTCTGTGACCATGGCCGTGGGAGAGACCTGCAGGGCAACGCCGGCCGGCCCTAGCTAGGCCCCCCCGCTGGAGGAGGAGGCCTCGGGGACTTTGGTTGGCGAGGAAACCCCCTCTTCAGACGGGTCTGGCAGCCTGGCCCGACCCAGACCCTTGGCCTGGGCCAGGTGAGCTATGGCATGGAGAGGGGGGCTCTCCCAGCAGCCCCAGAGCTGGCCCACGGGTCCCTTCCCCCACAGCCCCTTCTGCAAGGGGCCCTGCCCCTCCCCCTGCCTTAGAACTCAGCCCTCTGGCCCCCCAGCAAGCGTCAGGAAGGAACTATTCCTATCCAACAGTGGCCCCTAGCGGTGGAAGTTTTGGCCTCTGCCTTTGGGCCCCGGAGCCGCTCTCTTGTTCCTGGAGCTTCTTCTGTCTCTTGGCTTTTCACCAGACACACAGGAGGGAACAACTGTCCAGGACAGCATAGCAGAGCTTCTCTCCTAGCCCAGCCCCCACCCGGCAGGCTCCACCCACGTCGGCGACCCCTTCCGTCGCGTCCCGTGGCCTCCTGCTGGCATTCGGTGTATACATTTTGGAACCCCGCTTCCCCCCGGCGCTGGAGGTTTTCCTGGCAGTGGACGCGCTCCCCGAAGTGCATCGGGTGGGTTTCGGCGGGATGCCTATTGGCCGCCTCTGTCCCGGCACTGCCACTGGGGACAACTCCCGAGTGCAGAAAACGCCTCCCCTCCCCCCCAATCCATCGCAACCGCCTTCCCACTCCCGGGCTTGGGCACCTCCCGCCAGTGGCCACCGTCTCCAGAGCAACCAGGAGGGGCGGGGTCGGGGCGAGTCTGCCGGGGGGCGGGGTGAGTGGCGCTGGGCGTGGGCGGCCCAGCGGGCCGGGGCGCCTGCGCTTTGCTCCCGGCTTTGCGGCCTCGGAGAGCGGTGTGCGGCGGCGCGGGAGGCCTAGCGCTTGCCCCTCCCCCTCCCCCACCCCCAGCCCGGGCGCCGTCTGGGCGCCCCGAAAGGAGGGGGTCAGGCGGAGGCAGCGGATGGAGCGAGAGGGGGCTTAGATCCCACAGGGCTGTTGGATGCGGCTCTCCCGCTGGCAGGTGTCGGCACTTTGGCTTCCCTCCGCGGTGACGACCACGTTCTCCTCCCTCTCAGCTGACCTGGGCCGGTCCAACGAACCTGAGCGCAGGTGGTGCACCTGCGCTGGGGCTCAGGTCCCAGCTGGCACGGGGCCTGTCCAGAGACATGCAGAAGCCTGTCTCCTGAGCGTGCACGCACCCAGTGCCAGGCTCAGCCGCGGCCAAAGTGACAGAAGAAGAGGCATGTGTAGGGAGGCCCCCCCCCTGCAACCGACTCCCCCCACCCACCCCGTACCCCGGGCAAGAGCACGGATTCCCAAGTAGAGCCCACTGGCAGGCCACTGAGGCCCGGAGCCACCTGCCATCAGCAGCGTAGTCCTGGGTGTCCCCGCAGCCCTCAGGAGCACCAGGGCCTGGGGCTTGATCGACCAGGCAGCTGCGCCTCGGCGAGAAGGCCTATCTGCTTCGGTTTGGAAATCTGGACAGTACCCCTGCGGCATTGCCCGCTATGGTAGCTTGGAACGGCAATCAGTAGGAGAACCACCTGGTTGCGTGGCGTGCTGTGGCAGAGGGAAATGTGCTGAAGATGATGGGTTCTCCCTTTTTTCCCCCCAAAAACGGATGGGTACGACTCGAGTCACTGCCCAGACAACCCATACGTCCGCTTTGGACGGTCACGATGGCCGCTTAGAATATACCCGGTCCATGGAACACCTGGACCTGTAAGCCCACTTGACCGCAGTGCCTTGCCTCAAGTGAGCAGAAATGATTTCCACGCAAGTGTCTCACCACCCAATGGGTAAGCAGTTCGTTTTGCGTCCCGCGGCCCCAGAGCCGAGAGAAACGCTCGTTGGTCGGTACGGTCCCAAAAAGGAGGGCGAGAGGAGGAAGGGCGGGCTCCTTGCTCAGAGTCGTCGGGGTGCTCTGGGGCCCCTCTCGTCCCAGAAAAGAAACGCAGAGAAAGAGAGGTCATTGGCAAGGGAGAGGGAAGACCCTGGGCCTGTCCTCTCCGGGAGACAGGCCTCTGCAGGCCTGGCCGGGAGCCCAGGCCGAAGCCCGCAGGCCACCGGTGGGAAAGGCCGGGGTTCCCCTGACATAAGGTGGAGGTGACGGCGATGGGAGACAGCATGTCTGTGACCATGGCCGTGGGAGAGACCTGCAGGGCAAACGCCGGCCGGCCCTAGCTAGGCCCCCGCTTGAGGAGGCCTCGGGGACTTTGGTTGGTGAGGAAACCCCCTCTTCCGACGGGCCTGGCTGCCTGGCCCAACCCAGACCCTTGGCCTGGGCCAGGTGAGCTATGGCATGGAGAGGGGGGCTCTCCCAGCAGCCCCAGAGCTGGCCCACGGGTCCTTCCCCCACAGCCCCTTCTGCAAGGGGCCCTGCCCCTCCCCCTGCCTTAGAACTCAGCCCTCTGGCCCCCAGCAAGCGTCAGGAGGAAGGAACTATTCCTATCCAACAGTGGCCCCCTAGCGGTGGAAGTTTTGGCTCTGACTTTGGGCACCGGAGCCACTCTCTTGTTCCTGGAGCTTTTTCTGTCTCTTGGCTTTTCACCAGACACACAGGAGGAACAACTGTCCAGGACAGCATAGCAGAGCTTCTCTCTAGCCGGTCCCCACCCGGCAGGCTCCACCCACGTCGGCGACCCCTTCCGTCGCGTCCCCGTGGCCTCCTGCTGGCATTCGGTGTATACATTTTGGAACCCCGCTTCCCCCAGCGCTGGAGGTTTTCCTGGCACTGGACGCGCTCCCCGAAGTGCATCGGGTGGGTTTCGGCAGGATGCCTATTGGCCGCCTCTGTCCCGGCACTGCCACTGGGGACAACTCCCGAGGGCAGAAAACGCCTCCCCTCCCCCCCAATCCATCGCAACCGCCTTCCCACTCCCGGGCTTGGGCACCTCCCGCCAGTGGCCACCGTCTCCAGAGCAACCCGGAGGGGCGGGGTTGGGGCGAGTCTGCCGGGGGCGGGGTGAGTGGCGCTGGGCGTGGGCGGCCCAGCGGGCTGGGGCGCCTGCGCTTTGCTCCCGGCTTTGCGGGCCTCAGAGAGCGGTGTGCGGCGGCGCAGGAGGCCTAGCGCTTGCCCCTCCCCCTCCCCCACCCCCAGCCCGGGCGCCGTCTGGGCGCCCCGAAAGGAGGGGGTCAGGCGGAGGCAGCGGATGGAGCGAGAGGGGGCTTAGATCCCACAGGGCTGTTGGATGCGGCTCTCCCGCTGGCAGGTGTCGGCACTTTGGCTTCCCTCCGCGGGTGACGACCACGTTCTCCTCCCTCTCAGCTGACCTGGGCCGGTCCAACGAACCTGAGCGCAGGTGGTGCACCTGCGCTGGGGCTCAGGTCCCAGCTGGCACGGGGCCTGTCCAGAGACACGCAGAAGCCTGTCTCCTGAGCGTGCACGCACCCAGTGCCAGGCTCAGCCGCAGCCAAAGTGACGGAAGAAGAGGCATGTGTAGGGAGGCCCCCCTGCAACCGACTCCCCCCACCCACCCCGTACCCCGTGCAAGAGCACGGATTCCCAAGTAGAGCCCACTGGCAGGCCACTGAGGCCCGGAGCCACCTGCCGTCAGCAGCGTAGTCCTGGGTGTCCCCGCAGCCCTCAGGAGCACCAGGGCCTGGGGCTTGATCGACCAGGCAGCTGCGCCTCGGCGAGAAGGCCTATCTGCTTTGGTTTGGAAATCTGGACAGTATCCCTGCGGCATCGCCCGCTATGGTAGCTTGGAACGGCAATCAGTAGGAAAACCACCTGGTTGCGTGGCGTGCTGTGGCAGAGGGAAATGTGCTGAAGATGATGGGTTCTCCCTTTTTTTCCCCCAAAAACGGATGGGTACGACTCGAGTCACTGCCCAGACCACCCATACGTCCGCTTTGGACGGTCACGATGGCCGCTTAGAATCTACCCGGTCCATGGAACACCTGGACCTGTAAGCCCACTTGACCGCAGCGCCTGCCTCAAGTGAGCAGAAATGATTTCCACGCAAGTGTCTCACCACCCAATAGGTAAGCAGTTTCGTTTTGCGTCCCGCGGCCCCAGAGCCGAGAGAAACGCTCGTTGGTCGGTACGGTCCCAAAAAGGAGGGCGAGAGGAGGAAGGGCAGGCTCCTTGCTCAGAGTCGTCGGGGTGCTCTGGGGCCCCTCTCGTCCCAGAAAAGAAAGGCAGAGAAAGAGAGGTCATTGACAAGGGAGAGGGAAGACCCTGGGCCTGTCCTCTCTGGGAGACAGGCCTCTGCAGGCCTGGCCGGGAGCCCAGGCCGAAGCCCGCAGGCCACCGGTGGGAAAGGCCGGGGTTCCCCTGACATAAGGTGGAGGTGACGGCGATGGGAGACAGCATGTCTGTGACCATGGCCATGGGAGAGACCTGCAGGGCAACGCCGGCCGGCCCTAGCTAGGCCCCCCCGCTGGAGGAGGCCTCGGGGACTTTGGTTGGCGAGGAAACCCCCTCTTCAGACGGGTCTGGCAGCCTGGCCCGACCCAGACCCTTGGCCTGGGCCAGGTGAGCTATGGCATGGAGAGGGGGGCTCTCCCAGCAGCCCCAGAGCTGGCCCACGGGTCCCTTCCCCCACAGCCCCTTCTGCAAGGGGCCCTGCCCCTCCCCCTGCCTTAGAACTCAGCCCTCTGGCCCCCAGCAAGCGTCAGGAAGGAACTATTCCTATCCAACAGTGGCCCCTAGCGGTGGAAGTTTTGGCTCTGACTTTGGGCACCGGAGCCGCTCTCTTGTTCCTGGAGCTTCTTCTGTCTCTTGGCTTTTCACCAGACACACAGGAGGGAACAACTGTCCAGGACAGCATAGCAGAGCTTCTCTCCTAGCCCGGTCCCCCACCCGGCAGGCTCCACCCACGTCGGCGACCCCTTCCGTCGCGTCCCCGTGGCCTCCTGCTGGCATTCGGTGTATACATTTTGGAACCCCGCTTCCCCCAGCGCTGGAGGTTTTCCTGGCACTGGACGCGCTCCCCGAAGTGCATCGGGTGGGTTTCGGCAGGATGCCTATTGGCCGCCTCTGTCCCGGCACTGCCACTGGGGACAACTCCCGAGGGCCGAAAACGCCTCCCCTCCCCCCCAATCCACCACAACCGTCTTCCCACTCCCGGGCTTGGGCACCTCCCGCCAGTGGCCACCGTCTCCAGAGCAACCAGGAGGGGCGGGGTCGGGGCGAGTCTGCCGGGGGCGGGGTGAGTGGCGCTGGGCGTGGGCGGCCCAGCGGGCCGGGGCGCCTGCGCTTTTGCTCCCGGCTTTGCGGGCGTCAGAGAGCGGTGTGCGGTGTGCGGCGGCGCGGGAGGCCTAGCGCTTGCCCCTCCCCCTCCCCCACCCCCAGCCCGGGCGCCGTCTGGGCGCCCCGAAAGGAGGGGGTCAGGCGGAGGCAGCGGATGGAGCGAGAGGGGGCTTAGATCCCACAGGGCTGTTGGATGCGGCTCTCCCGCTGGCAGGTGTCGGCACTTTGGCTTCCCTCCGCGGTGACGACCACGTTCTCCTCCCTCTCAGCTGACCTGGGCCGGTCCAACGAACCTGAGCGCAGGTGGTGCACCTGCGCTGGGGCTCAGGTCCCAGCTGGCACGGGGCCTGTCCAGAGACAGGCAGAAGCCTGTCTCCTGAGCGTGCACGCACCCAGTGCCAGGCTCAGCCGCAGCCAAAGTGACAGAAGAAGAGGCATGTGTAGGGAGGCCCCCCTGCAACCGACTCCCCCCACCCACCCCGTACCCCGGGCAAGAGCACGGATTCCCAAGTAGAGCCCACTGGCAGGCCACTGAGGCCCGGAGCCACCTGCCATCAGCAGCGTAGTCCTGGGTGTCCCCGCAGCCCTCAGGAGCACCAGGGCCTGGGGCTTGATCGACCAGGCAGCTGCGCCTCGGCGAGAAGGCCTATCTGCTTCGGTTTGGAAATCTGGACAGTACCCCTGCGGCATTGCCCGCTATGGTAGCTTGGAACGGCAATCAGTAGGAGAACCACCTGGTTGCGTGGCGTGCTGTGGCAGAGGGAAATGTGCTGAAGATGATGGGTTCTCCCTTTTTTCCCCCCAAAAACGGATGGGTACGACTTGAGTCACTGCCCAGACAACCCATACGTCCGCTTTGGACGGTCACGATGGCCGCTTAGAATATACCCGGTCCATGGAACACCTGGACCTGTAAGCCCACTTGACCGCAGTGCCTGCCTCAAGTGAGCAGAAATGATTTCCACGCAAGTGTCTCACCACCCAATGGGTAAGCAGTTTCGTTTTGCGTCCCGCGGCCCCAGAGCCGAGAGAAACGCTCGTTGGTCGGTATGGTCCCAAAAAGGAGGGCGAGAGGAGGAAGGGCGGGCTCCTTGCTCAGAGTCGTCGGGGTGCTCTGGGGCCCCTCTCGTCCCAGAAAAGAAACGCAGAGAAAGAGAGGTCATTGGCAAGGGAGAGGGAAGACCCTGGGCCTGTCCTCTCCGGGAGACAGGCCTCTGCAGGCCTGGCCGGGAGCCCAGGCCGAAGCCCGCAGGCCACCGGTGGGAAAGGCCGGGGTTCCCCTGACATAAGGTGGAGGTGACGGCGATGGGAGACAGCATGTCTGTGACCATGGCCGTGGGAGTGACCTGCAGGGCAACGCCGGCCGGCCCTAGCTAGGCCCCCGCTTGAGGAGGCCTCGGGGACTTTGGTTGGCGAGGAAACCCCCTCTTCAGACGGGCCTGGCAGCCTGGCCCAACCCAGACCCTTGGCCTGGGCCAGGTGAGCTGTGGCATGGAGAGGGGGGCTCTCCCGGCAGCCCCAGAGCTGGCCCACGGGTCCCTTCCCCCACAGCCCCTTCTGCAAGGGGCCCTGCCCCTCCCCCTGCCTTAGAACTCAGCCCTCTGGCCCCCAGCAAGCGTCAGGAGGAAGGAACTATTCCTATCCAACAGTGGCCCCTAGCGGTGGAAGTTTTGGCTCTGACTTTGGGCACCGGAGCCGCTCTCTTGTTCCTGGAGCTTCTTCTGTCTCTTGGCTTTTCACCAGACACACAGGAGGGAACAACTGTCCAGGACAGCATAGCAGAGCTTCTCTCCTAGCCCGGTCCCACCCGGCAGGCTCCACCCACGTCGGCGACCCCTTCCGTCGCGTCCCCGTGGCCTCCTGCTGCATTCGGTGTATACATTTTGGAACCCCGCTTCCCCCAGCGCTGGAGGTTTTCCTGGCACTGGACGCGCTCCCCGAAGTGCATCGGGTGGGTTTCGGCAGGATGCCTATTGGCCGCCTCTGTCCCGGCACTGCCACTGGGGACAACTCCCGAGGGCAGAAAACGCCTCCCCCTCCCCCCCAATCCATCGCAACCGCCTTCCCACTCCCGGCTTGGGCACCTCCCGCCAGTGGCCACCGTCTCCAGAGCAACCCGGAGGGGCGGGGTTGGGGCGAGTCTGCCGGGGGCGGGGTGAGTGGCGCTGGGCATGGGCGGCCCAGCGGGCTGGGGGCGCCTGCGCTTTGCTCCCGGCTTTGCGGGCCTCAGAGAGCGGTGTGCGGCGGCGCAGGAGCCTAGCGCTTGCCCCTCCCCCTCCCCCACCCCCAGCCCGGGCGCCGTCTGGGCGCCCCGAAAGGAGGGGGTCAGGCGGAGGCAGCGGATGGAGCGAGAGGGGGCTTAGATCCCACAGGGCTGTTGGATGCGGCTCTCCGCTGGCAGGTGTCGGCACTTTGGCTTCCCTCCGCGGGTGACGACCACGTTCTCCTCCCTCTCAGCTGACCTGGGCCGGTCCAAACGAACCTGAGCGCAGGTGGTGCACCTGCGCTGGGGCTCAGGTCCCAGCTGGCACGGGGCCTGTCCAGAGACACGCAGAAGCCTGTCTCCTGAGCGTGCACGCACCCAGTGCCAGGCTCAGCCGCAGCCAAAGTGACGGAAGAAGAGGCATGTGTAGGGAGGCCCCCCTGCAACCGACTCCCCCCACCCACCCCGTACCCCGTGCAAGAGCACGGATTCCCAAGTAGAGCCCACTGGCAGGCCACTGAGGCCCGGAGCCACCTGCCGTCAGCAGCGTAGTCCTGGGTGTCCCCGCAGCCCTCAGGAGCACCAGGGCCTGGGGCTTGATCGACCAGGCAGCTGCGCCTCGGCGAGAAGGCCTATCTGCTTTGGTTTGGAAATCTGGACAGTATCCCTGCGGCATCGCCCGCTATGGTAGCTTGGAACGGCAATCAGTAGGAAAACCACCTGGTTGCGTGGCGTGCTGTGGCAGAGGGAAATGTGCTGAAGATGATGGGTTCTCCCTTTTTTTCCCCCAAAAACGGATGGGTACGACTCGAGTCACTGCCCAGACCACCCATACGTCCGCTTTGGACGGTCACGATGGCCGCTTAGAATCTACCCGGTCCATGGAACACCTGGACCTGTAAGCCCACTTGACCGCAGCGCCTGCCTCAAGTGAGCAGAAATGATTTCCACGCAAGTGTCTCACCACCCAATAGGTAAGCAGTTTCGTTTGCGTCCCGCGGCCCCAGAGCCGAGAGAAACGCTCGTTGGTCGGTACGGTCCAAAAAAGGAGGGCGAGAGGAGGAAGGGCAGGCTCCTTGCTCAGAGTCGTCGGGGTGCTCTGGGGCCCCTCTCGTCCCAGAAAAGAAAGGCAGAGAAAGAGAGGTCATTGACAAGGGAGAGGGAAGACCCTGGGCCCTGTCCTCTCTGGGAGACAGGCCTCTGCAGGCCTGGCCGGGAGCCCAGGCCGAAGCCCGCAGGCCACCGGTGGGAAAGGCCGGGGTTCCCCTGACATAAGGTGGAGGTGACGGCGATGGGAGACAGCATGTCTGTGACCATGGCCATGGGAGAGACCTGCAGGGCAACGCCGGCCGGCCCTAGCTAGGCCCCCCCCGCTGGAGGAGGCCTCGGGGACTTTGGTTGGCGAGGAAACCCCCTCTTCAGACGGGTCTGGCAGCCTGGCCCGACCCAGACCCTTGGCCTGGGCCAGGTGAGCTATGGCATGGAGAGGGGGGCTCTCCAGCAGCCCCAGAGCTGGCCCACGGGTCCCTTCCCCCACAGCCCCTTCTGCAAGGGGCCCTGCCCCTCCCCCTGCCTTAGAACTCAGCCCTCTGGCCCCCAGCAAGCGTCAGGAAGGAACTATTCCTATCCAACAGTGGCCCCTAGCGGTGGAAGTTTTGGCTCTGACTTTGGGCACCGGAGCCGCTCTCTTGTTCCTGGAGCTTCTTCTGTCTCTTGGCTTTTCACCAGACACACAGGAGGGAACAACTGTCCAGGACAGCATAGCAGAGCTTCTCTCCTAGCCCGGTCCCCACCCGGCAGGCTCCACCCACGTCGGCGACCCCTTCCGTCGCGTCCCCGTGGCCTCCTGCTGGCATTCGGTGTATACATTTTGGAACCCCGCTTCCCCCAGCGCTGGAGGTTTTCCTGGCACTGGACGCGCTCCCCGAAGTGCATCGGGTGGGTTTCGGCAGGATGCCTATTGGCCGCCTCTGTCCCGGCACTGCCACTGGGGACAACTCCCGAGGGCCGAAAACGCCTCCCCTCCCCCCCAATCCACCACAACCGTCTTCCCACTCCCGGGCTTGGGCACCTCCCGCCAGTGGCCACCGTCTCCAGAGCAACCAGGAGGGGCGGGGTCGGGGCGAGTCTGCCGGGGGCGGGGTGAGTGGCGCTGGGCGTGGGCGGCCCAGCGGGCCGGGGCGCCTGCGCTTTTGCTCCCGGCTTTGCGGGCGTCAGAGAGCGGTGTGCGGTGTGCGGCGGCGCGGGAGGCCTAGCGCTTGCCCCTCCCCCTCCCCCACCCCCAGCCCGGGCGCCGTCTGGGCGCCCCGAAAGGAGGGGGTCAGGCGGAGGCAGCGGATGGAGCGAGAGGGGGCTTAGATCCCACAGGGCTGTTGGATGCGGCTCTCCCGCTGGCAGGTGTCGGCACTTTGGCTTCCCTCCGCGGTGACGACCACGTTCTCCTCCCTCTCAGCTGACCTGGGCCGGTCCAACGAACCTGAGCGCAGGTGGTGCACCTGCGCTGGGGCTCAGGTCCCAGCTGGCACGGGGCCTGTCCAGAGACAGGCAGAAGCCTGTCTCCTGAGCGTGCACGCACCCAGTGCCAGGCTCAGCCGCAGCCAAAGTGACAGAAGAAGAGGCATGTGTAGGGAGGCCCCCCTGCAACCGACTCCCCCCACCCACCCCGTACCCCGGGCAAGAGCACGGATTCCCAAGTAGAGCCCACTGGCAGGCCACTGAGGCCCGGAGCCACCTGCCATCAGCAGCGTAGTCCTGGGTGTCCCCGCAGCCCTCAGGAGCACCAGGGCCTGGGGCTTGATCGACCAGGCAGCTGCGCCTCGGCGAGAAGGCCTATCTGCTTCGGTTTGGAAATCTGGACAGTACCCCTGCGGCATTGCCCGCTATGGTAGCTTGGAACGGCAATCAGTAGGAGAACCACCTGGTTGCGTGGCGTGCTGTGGCAGAGGGAAATGTGCTGAAGATGATGGGTTCTCCCTTTTTTCCCCCCAAAAACGGATGGGTACGACTTGAGTCACTGCCCAGACAACCCATACGTCCGCTTTGGACGGTCACGATGGCCGCTTAGAATATACCCGGTCCATGGAACACCTGGACCTGTAAGCCCACTTGACCGCAGTGCCTGCCTCAAGTGAGCAGAAATGATTTCCACGCAAGTGTCTCACCACCCAATGGGTAAGCAGTTTCGTTTTGCGTCCCGCGGCCCCAGAGCCGAGAGAAACGCTCGTTGGTCGGTACGGTCCCAAAAAGGAGGGCGAGAGGAGGAAGGGCGGGCTCCTTGCTCAGAGTCGTCGGGGTGCTCTGGGGCCCCTCTCGTCCCAGAAAAGAAACGCAGAGAAAGAGAGGTCATTGGCAAGGGAGAGGGAAGACCCTGGGCCTGTCCTCTCCGGGAGACAGGCCTCTGCAGGCCTGGCCGGGAGCCCAGGCCGAAGCCCGCAGGCCACCGGTGGGAAAGGCCGGGGTTCCCCTGACATAAGGTGGAGGTGACGGCGATGGGAGACAGCATGTCTGTGACCATGGCCGTGGGAGTGACCTGCAGGGCAACGCCGGCCGGCCCTAGCTAGGCCCCCGCTTGAGGAGGCCTCGGGGACTTTGGTTGGCGAGGAAACCCCCTCTTCAGACGGGCCTGGCAGCCTGGCCCAACCCAGACCCTTGGCCTGGGCCAGGTGAGCTGTGGCATGGAGAGGGGGGCTCTCCCGGCAGCCCCAGAGCTGGCCCACGGGTCCCTTCCCCCACAGCCCCTTCTGCAAGGGGCCCTGCCCCTCCCCCTGCCTTAGAACTCAGCCCTCTGGCCCCCAGCAAGCGTCAGGAGGAAGGAACTATTCCTATCCAACAGTGGCCCCTAGCGGTGGAAGTTTTGGCTCTGACTTTGGGCACCGGAGCCGCTCTCTTGTTCCTGGAGCTTCTTCTGTCTCTTGGCTTTTCACCAGACACACAGGAGGGAACAACTGTCCAGGACAGCATAGCAGAGCTTCTCTCCTAGCCCGGTCCCCACCCGGCAGGCTCCACCCACGTCGGCGACCCCTTCCGTCGCGTCCCCGTGGCCTCCTGCTGGCATTCGGTGTATACATTTTGGAACCCCGCTTCCCCCAGCGCTGGAGGTTTTCCTGGCACTGGACGCGCTCCCCGAAGTGCATCGGGTGGGTTTCGGCAGGATGCCTATTGGCCGCCTCTGTCCCGGCACTGCCACTGGGGACAACTCCCGAGGGCCGAAAACGCCTCCCCTCCCCCCCAATCCACCACAACCGTCTTCCCACTCCCGGGCTTGGGCACCTCCCGCCAGTGGCCACCGTCTCCAGAGCAACCAGGAGGGGCGGGGTCGGGGCGAGTCTGCCGGGGGCGGGGTGAGTGGCGCTGGGCGTGGGCGGCCCAGCGGGCCGGGGCGCCTGCGCTTTTGCTCCCGGCTTTGCGGGCGTCAGAGAGCGGTGTGCGGTGTGCGGCGGCGCGGGAGGCCTAGCGCTTGCCCCTCCCCCTCCCCCACCCCCAGCCCGGGCGCCGTCTGGGCGCCCCGAAAGGAGGGGGTCAGGCGGAGGCAGCGGATGGAGCGAGAGGGGGCTTAGATCCCACAGGGCTGTTGGATGCGGCTCTCCCGCTGGCAGGTGTCGGCACTTTGGCTTCCCTCCGCGGTGACGACCACGTTCTCCTCCCTCTCAGCTGACCTGGGCCGGTCCAACGAACCTGAGCGCAGGTGGTGCACCTGCGCTGGGGCTCAGGTCCCAGCTGGCACGGGGCCTGTCCAGAGACAGGCAGAAGCCTGTCTCCTGAGCGTGCACGCACCCAGTGCCAGGCTCAGCCGCAGCCAAAGTGACAGAAGAAGAGGCATGTGTAGGGAGGCCCCCCTGCAACCGACTCCCCCCACCCACCCCGTACCCCGGGCAAGAGCACGGATTCCCAAGTAGAGCCCACTGGCAGGCCACTGAGGCCCGGAGCCACCTGCCATCAGCAGCGTAGTCCTGGGTGTCCCCGCAGCCCTCAGGAGCACCAGGGCCTGGGGCTTGATCGACCAGGCAGCTGCGCCTCGGCGAGAAGGCCTATCTGCTTCGGTTTGGAAATCTGGACAGTACCCCTGCGGCATTGCCCGCTATGGTAGCTTGGAACGGCAATCAGTAGGAGAACCACCTGGTTGCGTGGCGTGCTGTGGCAGAGGGAAATGTGCTGAAGATGATGGGTTCTCCCTTTTTTCCCCCCAAAAACGGATGGGTACGACTCGAGTCACTGCCCAGACAACCCATACGTCCGCTTTGGACGGTCACGATGGCCGCTTAGAATATACCCGGTCCATGGAACACCTGGACCTGTAAGCCCACTTGACCGCAGTGCCTGCCTCAAGTGAGCAGAAATGATTTCCACGCAAGTGTCTCACCACCCAATGGGTAAGCAGTTTCGTTTTGCGTCCCGCGGCCCCAGAGCCGAGAGAAACGCTCGTTGGTCGGTACGGTCCCAAAAAGGAGGGCGAGAGGAGGAAGGGCGGGCTCCTTGCTCAGAGTCGTCGGGGTGCTCTGGGGCCCCTCTCGTCCCAGAAAAGAAACGCAGAGAAAGAGAGGTCATTGGCAAGGGAGAGGGAAGACCCTGGGCCTGTCCTCTCCGGGAGACAGGCCTCTGCAGGCCTGGCCGGGAGCCCAGGCCGAAGCCCGCAGGCCACCGGTGGGAAAGGCCGGGGTTCCCCTGACATAAGGTGGAGGTGACGGCGATGGGAGACAGCATGTCTGTGACCATGGCCGTGGGAGAGACCTGCAGGGCAACGCCGGCCGGCCCTAGCTAGGCCCCCGCTTGAGGAGGCCTCGGGGACTTTGGTTGGCGAGGAAACCCCCTCTTCAGACGGGCCTGGCAGCCTGGCCCAACCCAGACCCTTGGCCTGGGCCAGGTGAGCTGTGGCATGGAGAGGGGGGCTCTCCCGGCAGCCCCAGAGCTGGCCCACGGGTCCCTTCCCCCACAGCCCCTTCTGCAAGGGGCCCTGCCCCTCCCCCTGCCTTAGAACTCAGCCCTCTGGCCCCCAGCAAGCGTCAGGAGGAAGGAACTATTCCTATCCAACAGTGGCCCCTAGCGGTGGAAGTTTTGGCTCTGACTTTGGGCACCGGAGCCGCTCTCTTGTTCCTGGAGCTTCTTCTGTCTCTTGGCTTTTCACCAGACACACAGGAGGGAACAACTGTCCAGGACAGCATAGCAGAGCTTCTCTCCTAGCCCGGTCCCCACCCGGCAGGCTCCACCCACGTCGGCGACCCCTTCCGTCGCGTCCCCGTGGCCTCCTGCTGGCATTCGGTGTATACATTTTGGAACCCCGCTTCCCCCAGCGCTGGAGGTTTTCCTGGCACTGGACGCGCTCCCCGAAGTGCATCGGGTGGGTTTCGGCAGGATGCCTATTGGCCGCCTCTGTCCCGGCACTGCCACTGGGGACAACTCCCGAGGGCCGAAAACGCCTCCCCTCCCCCCCAATCCACCACAACCGTCTTCCCACTCCCGGGCTTGGGCACCTCCCGCCAGTGGCCACCGTCTCCAGAGCAACCAGGAGGGGCGGGGTCGGGGCGAGTCTGCCGGGGGCGGGGTGAGTGGCGCTGGGCGTGGGCGGCCCAGCGGGCCGGGGCGCCTGCGCTTTTGCTCCCGGCTTTGCGGGCGTCAGAGAGCGGTGTGCGGTGTGCGGCGGCGCGGGAGGCCTAGCGCTTGCCCCTCCCCCTCCCCCACCCCCAGCCCGGGCGCCGTCTGGGCGCCCCGAAAGGAGGGGGTCAGGCGGAGGCAGCGGATGGAGCGAGAGGGGGCTTAGATCCCACAGGGCTGTTGGATGCGGCTCTCCCGCTGGCAGGTGTCGGCACTTTGGCTTCCCTCCGCGGTGACGACCACGTTCTCCTCCCTCTCAGCTGACCTGGGCCGGTCCAACGAACCTGAGCGCAGGTGGTGCACCTGCGCTGGGGCTCAGGTCCCAGCTGGCACGGGGCCTGTCCAGAGACAGGCAGAAGCCTGTCTCCTGAGCGTGCACGCACCCAGTGCCAGGCTCAGCCGCAGCCAAAGTGACAGAAGAAGAGGCATGTGTAGGGAGGCCCCCCTGCAACCGACTCCCCCCACCCACCCCGTACCCCGGGCAAGAGCACGGATTCCCAAGTAGAGCCCACTGGCAGGCCACTGAGGCCCGGAGCCACCTGCCATCAGCAGCGTAGTCCTGGGTGTCCCCGCAGCCCTCAGGAGCACCAGGGCCTGGGGCTTGATCGACCAGGCAGCTGCGCCTCGGCGAGAAGGCCTATCTGCTTCGGTTTGGAAATCTGGACAGTACCCCTGCGGCATTGCCCGCTATGGTAGCTTGGAACGGCAATCAGTAGGAGAACCACCTGGTTGCGTGGCGTGCTGTGGCAGAGGGAAATGTGCTGAAGATGATGGGTTCTCCCTTTTTTCCCCCCAAAAACGGATGGGTACGACTCGAGTCACTGCCCAGACAACCCATACGTCCGCTTTGGACGGTCACGATGGCCGCTTAGAATATACCCGGTCCATGGAACACCTGGACCTGTAAGCCCACTTGACCGCAGTGCCTGCCTCAAGTGAGCAGAAATGATTTCCACGCAAGTGTCTCACCACCCAATGGGTAAGCAGTTTCGTTTTGCGTCCCGCGGCCCCAGAGCCGAGAGAAACGCTCGTTGGTCGGTACGGTCCCAAAAAGGAGGGCGAGAGGAGGAAGGGCGGGCTCCTTGCTCAGAGTCGTCGGGGTGCTCTGGGGCCCCTCTCGTCCCAGAAAAGAAACGCAGAGAAAGAGAGGTCATTGGCAAGGGAGAGGGAAGACCCTGGGCCTGTCCTCTCCGGGAGACAGGCCTCTGCAGGCCTGGCCGGGAGCCCAGGCCGAAGCCCGCAGGCCACCGGTGGGAAAGGCCGGGGTTCCCCTGACATAAGGTGGAGGTGACGGCGATGGGAGACAGCATGTCTGTGACCATGGCCGTGGGAGAGACCTGCAGGGCAACGCCGGCCGGCCCTAGCTAGGCCCCCGCTTGAGGAGGCCTCGGGGACTTTGGTTGGCGAGGAAACCCCCTCTTCAGACGGGCCTGGCAGCCTGGCCCAACCCAGACCCTTGGCCTGGGCCAGGTGAGCTGTGGCATGGAGAGGGGGGCTCTCCCGGCAGCCCCAGAGCTGGCCCACGGGTCCCTTCCCCCACAGCCCCTTCTGCAAGGGGCCCTGCCCCTCCCCCTGCCTTAGAACTCAGCCCTCTGGCCCCCAGCAAGCGTCAGGAGGAAGGAACTATTCCTATCCAACAGTGGCCCCTAGCGGTGGAAGTTTTGGCTCTGACTTTGGGCACCGGAGCCGCTCTCTTGTTCCTGGAGCTTCTTCTGTCTCTTGGCTTTTCACCAGACACACAGGAGGGAACAACTGTCCAGGACAGCATAGCAGAGCTTCTCTCCTAGCCCGGTCCCCACCCGGCAGGCTCCACCCACGTCGGCGACCCCTTCCGTCGCGTCCCCGTGGCCTCCTGCTGGCATTCGGTGTATACATTTTGGAACCCCGCTTCCCCCAGCGCTGGAGGTTTTCCTGGCACTGGACGCGCTCCCCGAAGTGCATCGGGTGGGTTTCGGCAGGATGCCTATTGGCCGCCTCTGTCCCGGCACTGCCACTGGGGACAACTCCCGAGGGCCGAAAACGCCTCCCCTCCCCCCCAATCCACCACAACCGTCTTCCCACTCCCGGGCTTGGGCACCTCCCGCCAGTGGCCACCGTCTCCAGAGCAACCAGGAGGGGCGGGGTCGGGGCGAGTCTGCCGGGGGCGGGGTGAGTGGCGCTGGGCGTGGGCGGCCCAGCGGGCCGGGGCGCCTGCGCTTTTGCTCCCGGCTTTGCGGGCGTCAGAGAGCGGTGTGCGGTGTGCGGCGGCGCGGGAGGCCTAGCGCTTGCCCCTCCCCCTCCCCCACCCCCAGCCCGGGCGCCGTCTGGGCGCCCCGAAAGGAGGGGGTCAGGCGGAGGCAGCGGATGGAGCGAGAGGGGGCTTAGATCCCACAGGGCTGTTGGATGCGGCTCTCCCGCTGGCAGGTGTCGGCACTTTGGCTTCCCTCCGCGGTGACGACCACGTTCTCCTCCCTCTCAGCTGACCTGGGCCGGTCCAACGAACCTGAGCGCAGGTGGTGCACCTGCGCTGGGGCTCAGGTCCCAGCTGGCACGGGGCCTGTCCAGAGACAGGCAGAAGCCTGTCTCCTGAGCGTGCACGCACCCAGTGCCAGGCTCAGCCGCAGCCAAAGTGACAGAAGAAGAGGCATGTGTAGGGAGGCCCCCCTGCAACCGACTCCCCCCACCCACCCCGTACCCCGGGCAAGAGCACGGATTCCCAAGTAGAGCCCACTGGCAGGCCACTGAGGCCCGGAGCCACCTGCCATCAGCAGCGTAGTCCTGGGTGTCCCCGCAGCCCTCAGGAGCACCAGGGCCTGGGGCTTGATCGACCAGGCAGCTGCGCCTCGGCGAGAAGGCCTATCTGCTTCGGTTTGGAAATCTGGACAGTACCCCTGCGGCATTGCCCGCTATGGTAGCTTGGAACGGCAATCAGTAGGAGAACCACCTGGTTGCGTGGCGTGCTGTGGCAGAGGGAAATGTGCTGAAGATGATGGGTTCTCCCTTTTTTCCCCCCAAAAACGGATGGGTACGACTCGAGTCACTGCCCAGACAACCCATACGTCCGCTTTGGACGGTCACGATGGCCGCTTAGAATATACCCGGTCCATGGAACACCTGGACCTGTAAGCCCACTTGACCGCAGTGCCTGCCTCAAGTGAGCAGAAATGATTTCCACGCAAGTGTCTCACCACCCAATGGGTAAGCAGTTTCGTTTTGCGTCCCGCGGCCCCAGAGCCGAGAGAAACGCTCGTTGGTCGGTACGGTCCCAAAAAGGAGGGCGAGAGGAGGAAGGGCGGGCTCCTTGCTCAGAGTCGTCGGGGTGCTCTGGGGCCCCTCTCGTCCCAGAAAAGAAACGCAGAGAAAGAGAGGTCATTGGCAAGGGAGAGGGAAGACCCTGGGCCTGTCCTCTCCGGGAGAGAGGCCTCTGCAGGCCTGGCCGGGAGCCCAGGCAGAAGCCCGCAGGCCACCGGTGGGAAAGGCCGGGGTTCCCCTGACATAAGGTGGAGGTGACGGCGATGGGAGACAGCATGTCTGTGACCATGGCCGTGGGAGAGACCTGCAGGGCAACGCCGGCCGGCCCTAGCTAGGCCCCCGCTTGAGGAGGCCTCGGGGACTTTGGTTGGCGAGGAAACCCCCTCTTCAGACGGGCCTGGCAGCCTGGCCCAACCCAGACCCTTGGCCTGGGCCAGGTGAGCTATGGCATGGAGAGGGGGGCTCTCCCGGCAGCCCCAGAGCTGGCCCACGGGTCCCTTCCCCCACAGCCCCTTCTGCAAGGGGCCCTGCCCCTCCCCCTGCCTTAGAACTCAGCCCTCTGGCCCCCAGCAAGCGTCAGGAGGAAGGAACTATTCCTATCCAACAGTGGCCCCTAGCGGTGGAAGTTTTGGCTCTGACTTTGGGCACCGGAGCCGCTCTCTTGTTCCTGGAGCTTCTTCTGTCTCTTGGCTTTTCACCAGACACACAGGAGGGAACAACTGTCCAGGACAGCATAGCAGAGCTTCTCTCCTAGCCCGGTCCCCACCCGGCAGGCTCCACCCACGTCGGCGACCCCTTCCGTCGCGTCCCCGTGGCCTCCTGCTGGCATTCGGTGTATACATTTTGGAACCCCGCTTCCCCCAGCGCTGGAGGTTTTCCTGGCACTGGACGCGCTCCCCGAAGTGCATCGGGTGGGTTTCGGCAGGATGCCTATTGGCCGCCTCTGTCCCGGCACTGCCACTGGGGACAACTCCCGAGGGCCGAAAACGCCTCCCCTCCCCCCCAATCCACCACAACCGTCTTCCCACTCCCGGGCTTGGGCACCTCCCGCCAGTGGCCACCGTCTCCAGAGCAACCAGGAGGGGCGGGGTCGGGGCGAGTCTGCCGGGGGCGGGGTGAGTGGCGCTGGGCGTGGGCGGCCCAGCGGGCCGGGGCGCCTGCGCTTTTGCTCCCGGCTTTGCGGGCGTCAGAGAGCGGTGTGCGGTGTGCGGCGGCGCGGGAGGCCTAGCGCTTGCCCCTCCCCCTCCCCCACCCCCAGCCCGGGCGCCGTCTGGGCGCCCCGAAAGGAGGGGGTCAGGCGGAGGCAGCGGATGGAGCGAGAGGGGGCTTAGATCCCACAGGGCTGTTGGATGCGGCTCTCCCGCTGGCAGGTGTCGGCACTTTGGCTTCCCTCCGCGGTGACGACCACGTTCTCCTCCCTCTCAGCTGACCTGGGCCGGTCCAACGAACCTGAGCGCAGGTGGTGCACCTGCGCTGGGGCTCAGGTCCCAGCTGGCACGGGGCCTGTCCAGAGACAGGCAGAAGCCTGTCTCCTGAGCGTGCACGCACCCAGTGCCAGGCTCAGCCGCAGCCAAAGTGACAGAAGAAGAGGCATGTGTAGGGAGGCCCCCCTGCAACCGACTCCCCCCACCCACCCCGTACCCCGGGCAAGAGCACGGATTCCCAAGTAGAGCCCACTGGCAGGCCACTGAGGCCCGGAGCCACCTGCCATCAGCAGCGTAGTCCTGGGTGTCCCCGCAGCCCTCAGGAGCACCAGGGCCTGGGGCTTGATCGACCAGGCAGCTGCGCCTCGGCGAGAAGGCCTATCTGCTTCGGTTTGGAAATCTGGACAGTACCCCTGCGGCATTGCCCGCTATGGTAGCTTGGAACGGCAATCAGTAGGAGAACCACCTGGTTGCGTGGCGTGCTGTGGCAGAGGGAAATGTGCTGAAGATGATGGGTTCTCCCTTTTTTCCCCCCAAAAACGGATGGGTACGACTCGAGTCACTGCCCAGACAACCCATACGTCCGCTTTGGACGGTCACGATGGCCGCTTAGAATCTACCCGGTCCATGGAACACCTGGACCTGTAAGCCCACTTGACCGCAGTGCCTGCCTCAAGTGAGCAGAATGATTTCCACGCAAGTGTCTCACCACCCAATGGGTAAGCAGTTTCGTTTTGCGTCCCGCGGCCCCAGAGCCGAGAGAAACGCTCGTTGGTCGGTACGGTCCCAAAAAGGAGGGCGAGAGGAGGAAGGGCGGGCTCCTTGCTCAGAGTCGTCGGGGTGCTCTGGGGCCCCTCTCGTCCCAGAAAAGAAACGCAGAGAAAGAGAGGTCATTGGCAAGGGAGAGGAAGACCCTGGGCCTGTCCTCTCCGGGAGACAGGCCTCTGCAGGCCTGGCCGGGAGCCCAGGCCGAAGCCCGCAGGCCACCGGTGGGAAAGGCCGGGGTTCCCCTGACATAAGGTGGAGGTGACGGCGATGGGAGACAGCATGTCTGTGACCATGGCCGTGGGAGAGACCTGCAGGGCAACGCCGGCCGGCCCTAGCTAGGCCCCCGCTTGAGGAGGCCTCGGGGACTTTGGTTGGCGAGGAAACCCCCTCTTCAGACGGGCCTGGCAGCCTGGCCCAACCCAGACCCTTGGCCTGGGCCAGGTGAGCTGTGGGCATGGAGAGGGGGGCTCTCCGGCAGCCCCAGAGCTGGCCCACGGGTCCCTTCCCCCACAGCCCCTTCTGCAAGGGGCCCTGCCCCTCCCCCTGCCTTAGAACTCAGCCCTCTGGCCCCCAGCAAGCGTCAGGAGAAGGAACTATTCCTATCCAACAGTGGCCCCTAGCGGTGGAAGTTTTGGCTCTGACTTTGGGCACCGGAGCCGCTCTCTTGTTCCTGGAGCTTCTTCTGTCTCTTGGCTTTTCACCAGACACACAGGAGGGAACAACTGTCCAGGACAGCATAGCAGAGCTTCTCTCCTAGCCCGTCCCCACCCGCAGGCTCCACCCACGTCGGCGACCCCTTCCGTCGCGTCCCCGTGGCCTCCTGCTGGCATTCGGTGTATACATTTTGGAACCCCGCTTCCCCCAGCGCTGGAGGTTTTCCTGGCACTGGACGCGCTCCCCGAAGTGCATCGGGTGGGTTTCGGCAGGATGCCTATTGGCCGCCTCTGTCCCGGCACTGCCACTGGGGACAACTCCCGAGGGCCGAAAACGCCTCCCCTCCCCCCCAATCCACCACAACCGTCTTCCCACTCCCGGGCTTGGGCACCTCCCGCCAGTGGCCACCGTCTCCAGAGCAACCAGGAGGGGCGGGGTCGGGGCGAGTCTGCCGGGGGCGGGGTGAGTGGCGCTGGGCGTGGCGGCCCAGCGGGCCGGGGCGCCTGCGCTTTTGCTCCCGGCTTTGCGGGCGTCAGAGAGCGGTGTGCGGTGTGCGGCGGCGCGGGAGGCCTAGCGCTTGCCCCTCCCCCTCCCCCACCCCCAGCCCGGGCGCCGTCTGGGCGCCCCGAAAGGAGGGGTCAGGCGGAGGCAGCGGATGGAGCGAGAGGGGGCTTAGATCCCACAGGGCTGTTGGATGCGGCTCTCCCGCTGGCAGGTGTCGGCACTTTGGCTTCCCTCCGCGGTGACGACCACGTTCTCCTCCCTCTCAGCTGACCTGGGCCGGTCCAACGAACCTGAGCGCAGGTGGTGCACCTGCGCTGGGGCTCAGGTCCCAGCTGGCACGGGGCCTGTCCAGAGACAGGCAGAAGCCTGTCTCCTGAGCGTGCACGCACCCAGTGCCAGGCTCAGCCGCAGCCAAAGTGACAGAAGAAGAGGCATGTGTAGGGAGGCCCCCCTGCAACCGACTCCCCCCACCCACCCCGTACCCCGGGCAAGAGCACGGATTCCCAAGTAGAGCCCACTGGCAGGCCACTGAGGCCCGGAGCCACCTGCCATCAGCAGCGTAGTCCTGGGTGTCCCCGCAGCCCTCAGGAGCACCAGGGCCTGGGGCTTGATCGACCAGGCAGCTGCGCCTCGGCGAGAAGGCCTATCTGCTTCGGTTTGGAAATCTGGACAGTACCCCTGCGGCATTGCCCGCTATGGTAGCTTGGAACGGCAATCAGTAGGAGAACCACCTGGTTGCGTGGCGTGCTGTGGCAGAGGGAAATGTGCTGAAGATGATGGGTTCTCCCTTTTTTCCCCCAAAAACGGATGGGTACGACTCGAGTCACTGCCCAGACAACCCATACGTCCGCTTTGGACGGTCACGATGGCCGCTTAGAATATACCCGGTCCATGGAACACCTGGACCTGTAAGCCCACTTGACCGCAGTGCCTGCCTCAAGTGAGCAGAAATGATTTCCACGCAAGTGTCTCACCACCCAATGGGTAAGCAGTTTCGTTTTGCGTCCCGCGGCCCCAGAGCCGAGAGAAACGCTCGTTGGTCGGTACGGTCCCAAAAAGGAGGGCGAGAGGAGGAAGGGCGGGCTCCTTGCTCAGAGTCGTCGGGGTGCTCTGGGGCCCCTCTCGTCCCAGAAAAGAAACGCAGAGAAAGAGAGGTCATTGGCAAGGGAGAGGGAAGACCCTGGGCCTGTCCTCTCCGGGAGACAGGCCTCTGCAGGCCTGGCCGGGAGCCCAGGCCGAAGCCCGCAGGCCACCGGTGGGAAAGGCCGGGGTTCCCCTGACATAAGGTGGAGGTGACGGCGATGGGAGACAGCATGTCTGTGACCATGGCCGTGGGAGAGACCTGCAGGGCAACGCCGGCCGGCCCTAGCTAGGCCCCCGCTTGAGGAGGCCTCGGGGACTTTGGTTGGCGAGGAAACCCCCTCTTCAGACGGGCCTGGCAGCCTGGCCCAACCCAGACCTTGGCCTGGGCCAGGTGAGCTGTGGCATGGAGAGGGGGGCTCTCCCGGCAGCCCCAGAGCTGGCCCACGGGTCCCTTCCCCCACAGCCCCTTCTGCAAGGGGCCCTGCCCCTCCCCCTGCCTTAGAACTCAGCCCTCTGGCCCCAGCAAGCGTCAGGAGGAAGGAACTATTCCTATCCAACAGTGGCCCCTAGCGGTGGAAGTTTTGGCTCTGACTTTGGGCACCGGAGCCGCTCTCTTGTTCCTGGAGCTTCTTCTGTCTCTTGGCTTTTCACCAGACACACAGGAGGGAACAACTGTCCAGGACAGCATAGCAGAGCTTCTCTCCTAGCCCGGTCCCCACCCGGCAGGCTCCACCCACGTCGGCGACCCCTTCCGTCGCGTCCCCCGTGGCCTCCTGCTGGCATTCGGTGTATACATTTTGGAACCCCGCTTCCCCAGCGCTGGAGGTTTTCCTGGCACTGGACGCGCTCCCCGAAGTGCATCGGGTGGGTTTCGGCAGGATGCCTATTGGCCGCCTCTGTCCGGCACTGCCACTGGGGACAACTCCCGAGGGCCGAAAACGCCTCCCCTCCCCCCCAATCCACCACAACCGTCTTCCCACTCCCGGGCTTGGGCACCTCCCGCCAGTGGCCACCGTCTCCAGAGCAACCAGGAGGGGCGGGGTCGGGGCGAGTCCTGCCGGGGGCGGGGTGAGTGGCGCTGGGCGTGGGCGGCCCAGCGGGCCGGGGCGCCTGCGCTTTTGCTCCCGGCTTTGCGGGCGTCAGAGAGCGGTGTGCGGTGTGCGGCGGCGCGGGAGGCCTAGCGCTTGCCCCTCCCCCTCCCCCACCCCCAGCCCGGGCGCCGTCTGGGCGCCCCGAAAGGAGGGGGTCAGGCGGAGGCAGCGGATGGAGCGAGAGGGGGCTTAGATCCCACAGGGCTGTTGGATGCGGCTCTCCCGCTGGCAGGTGTCGGCACTTTGGCTTCCCTCCGCGGTGACGACCACGTTCTCCTCCCTCTCAGCTGACCTGGCCGGTCCAACGAACCTGAGCGCAGGTGGTGCACCTGCGCTGGGGCTCAGGTCCCAGCTGGCACGGGGCCTGTCCAGAGACAGGCAGAAGCCTGTCTCCTGAGCGTGCACGCACCCAGTGCCAGGCTCAGCCGCAGCCAAAAGTGACAGAAGAAGAGGCATGTGTAGGGAGGCCCCCCTGCAACCGACTCCCCCCACCCACCCCGTACCCCGGGCAAGAGCACGGATTCCCAAGTAGAGCCCACTGCAGGCCACTGAGGCCGGAGCCACCTGCCATCAGCAGCGTAGTCCTGGTGTCCCCGCAGCCCTCAGGAGCACCAGGGCCTGGGGCTTGATCGACCAGGCAGCTGCGCCTCGGCGAGAAGGCCTATCTGCTTCGGTTTGGAAATCTGGACAGTACCCCTGCGGCATTGCCGCTATGGTAGCTTGGAACGGCAATCAGTAGGAGAACCACCTGGTTGCGTGGCGTGCTGTGGCAGAGGGAAATGTGCTGAAGATGATGGGTTCTCCCTTTTTTCCCCCCAAAAACGGATGGGTACGACTCGAGTCACTGCCCAGACAACCCATACGTCCGCTTTGGACGGTCACGATGGCCGCTTAGAATATACCCGGTCCATGGAACACCTGGACCTGTAAGCCCACTTGACCGCAGTGCCTGCCTCAAGTGAGCAGAAATGATTTCCACGCAAGTGTCTCACCACCCAATGGGTAAGCAGTTTCGTTTTGCGTCCCGCGGCCCCAGAGCCGAGAGAAACGCTCGTTGGTCGGTACGGTCCCAAAAAGGAGGGCGAGAGGAGGAAGGGCGGGCTCCTTGCTCAGAGTCGTCGGGGTGCTCTGGGGCCCCTCTCGTCCCAGAAAAGAAACGCAGAGAAAGAGAGGTCATTGGCAAGGGAGAGGAAGACCCTGGGCCTGTCCTCTCCGGGAGACAGGCCTCTGCAGGCCTGGCCGGGAGCCCAGGCCGAAGCCCGCAGGCCACCGGTGGGAAAGGCCGGGGTTCCCCTGACATAAGGTGGAGGTGACGGCGATGGGAGACAGCATGTCTGTGACCATGGCCGTGGAGAGACCTGCAGGGCAACGCCGGCCGGCCCTAGCTAGGCCCCCGCTTGAGGAGGCCTCGGGGACTTTGGTTGGCGAGGAAACCCCCTCTTCAGACGGGCCTGGCAGCCTGGCCCAACCCAGACCCTTGGCCTGGGCCAGGTGAGCTGTGGCATGGAGAGGGGGGCTCTCCCGGCAGCCCCAGAGCTGGCCCACGGGTCCCTTCCCCCACAGCCCCTTCTGCAAGGGGCCCTGCCCCTCCCCCTGCCTTAGAACTCAGCCCTCTGGCCCCCAGCAAGCGTCAGGAGGAAGGAACTATTCCTATCCAACAGTGGCCCCTAGCGGTGGAAGTTTTGGCTCTGACTTTGGGCACCGGAGCCGCTCTCTTGTTCCTGGAGCTTCTTCTGTCTCTTGGCTTTTCACCAGACACACAGGAGGGAACAACTGTCCAGGACAGCATAGCAAGAGCTTCTCTCCTAGCCCGGTCCCCACCCGGCAGGCTCCACCCACGTCGGCGACCCCTTCCGTCGCGTCCCGTGGCCTCCTGCTGGCATTCGGTGTATACATTTTGGAACCCGCTTCCCCCAGCGCTGGAGGTTTTCCTGGCACTGGACGCGCTCCCCGAAGTGCATCGGGTGGGTTTCGCAGGATGCCTATTGGCCGCCTCTGTCCCGGCACTGCCACTGGGGACAACTCCCGAGGGCCGAAACGCCTCCCCTCCCCCCCAATCCACCACAACCGTCTTCCCACTCCCGGGCTTGGGCACCTCCCGCCAGTGGCCACCGTCTCCAGAGCAACCAGGAGGGGCGGGGTCAGGGCGAGTCTGCGGGGGGCGGGGTGAGTGGCGCTGGCGTGGGCGGCCCAGCGGGCCGGGGCGCCTGCGCTTTTGCTCCCGGCTTTGCGGGCGTCAGAGAGCGGTGTGCGGTGTGCGGCGGCGCGGGAGGCCTAGCGCTTGCCCCTCCCCCTCCCCCACCCCCAGCCCGGGCGCCGTCTGGGCGCCCCGAAAGGGAGGGGGTCAGGCGGAGGCAGCGGATGGAGCGAGAGGGGGCTTAGATCCCACAGGGCTGTTGGATGCGGCTCTCCCGCTGGCAGGTGTCGGCACTTTGGCTTCCCTCGCGGTGACGACCACGTTCTCCTCCCTCTCAGCTGACCTGGGCCGGTCCAACGAACCTGAGCGCAGGTGGTGCACCTGCGCTGGGGCTCAGGTCCAGCTGGCACGGGGCCTGTCCAGAGACAGGCAGAAGCCTGTCTCCTGAGCGTGCACGCACCCAGTGCCAGGCTCAGCCGCAGCCAAAGTGACAGAAGAAGAGGCATGTGTAGGGAGGCCCCCCTGCAACCGACTCCCCCCACCCACCCCGTACCCCGGGCAAGAGCACGGATTCCCAAGTAGAGCCCACTGGCAGGCCACTGAGGCCCGGAGCCACCTGCCATCAGCAGCGTAGTCCTGGGTGTCCCCGCAGCCCTCAGGAGCACCAGGGCCTGGGGCTTGATCGACCAGGCAGCTGCGCCTCGGCGAGAAAGGCCTATCTGCTTCGGTTTGGAAATCTGGACAGTACCCCTGCGGCATTGCCCGCTATGGTAGCTTGGAACGGCAATCAGTAGGAGAACCACCTGGTTGCGTGGCGTGCTGTGGCAGAGGGAAATGTGCTGAAGATGATGGGTTCTCCCTTTTTCCCCCCAAAAACGGATGGGTACGACTCGAGTCACTGCCCAGACAACCCATACGTCCGCTTTGGACGGTCACGATGGCCGCTTAGAATATACCCGTCCATGGAACACCTGGACCTGTAAGCCCACTTGACCGCAGTGCCTGCCTCAAGTGAGCAGAAATGATTTCCACGCAAGTGTCTCACCACCCAATGGGTAAGCAGTTTCGTTTTGCGTCCCGCGGCCCCAGAGCCGAGAGAAACGCTCGTTGGTCGGTACGGTCCCAAAAAGGAGGGCGAGAGGAGGAAGGGCGGGCTCCTTGCTCAGAGTCGTCGGGGTGCTCTGGGGCCCCTCTCGTCCCAGAAAAGAAACGCAGAGAAAGAGAGGTCATTGGCAAGGGGAGAGGGAAGACCCTGGGCCTGTCCTCTCCGGGAGACAGGCCTCTGCAGGCCTGGCCGGGAGCCCAGGCCGAAGCCCGCAGGCCACCGGTGGGAAAGGCCCGGGGTTCCCCTGACATAAGGTGGAGGTGACGGCGATGGGGAGACAGCATGTCTGTGACCATGGCCGTGGGAGAGACCTGCAGGGCAACGCCGGCCGGCCCTAGCTAGGCCCCCGCTTGAGGAGGCCTCCGGGACTTTGGTTGGCGAGGAAACCCCCTCTTCAGACGGGCCTGGCAGCCTGGCCCAACCCAGACCCTTGGCCTGGGCCAGGTGAGCTGTGGCATGGAGAGGGGGGCTCTCCCGGCAGCCCCAGAGCTGGCCCACGGGTCCCTTCCCCCACAGCCCCTTCTGCAAGGGGCCCTGCCCCTCCCCCTGCCTTAGAACTCAGCCCTCTGGCCCCCAGCAAGCGTCAGGAGGAAGGAACTATTCCTATCCAACAGTGGCCCCTAGCGGTGGAAGTTTTGGCTCTGACTTTGGGCACCGGAGCCGCTCTCTTGTTCCTGAGCTTCTTCTGTCTCTTGGCTTTTCACCAGGACACACAGGAGGGAACAACTGTCCAGGACAGCATAGCAGAGCTTCTCTCCTAGCCCGGTCCCCACCCGGCAGGCTCCACCCACGTCGGCGACCCCTTCCGTCGCGTCCCCGTGGCCTCCTGCTGGCATTCGGTGTATACATTTTGAACCCCGCTTCCCCCAGCGCTGGAGGTTTTCCTGGCACTGGACGCGCTCCCCGAAGTGCATCGGGTGGGTTTCGGCAGGATGCCTATTGGCCGCCTCTGTCCCGGCACTGCACTGGGGACAACTCCCGAGGGGCCGAAAACGCCTCCCCTCCCCCCCAATCCACCACAACCGTCTTCCCACTCCCGGGCTTGGGCACCTCCCGCCAGTGGCCACCGTCTCCAGAGCAACCAGGAGGGGCGGGGTCGGGGCGAGTCTGCCGGGGGCGGGGTGAGTGGCGCTGGGCGTGGGCGGGCCCAGCGGGCCCGGGGCGCCTGCGCTTTTGCTCCCGGCTTTGCGGGCGTCAGAGAGCGGTGTGCGGTGTGCGGCGGCGCGGGAGGCCTAGCGCTTGCCCCTCCCCCTCCCCCACCCCCAGCCCGGGCGCCGTCTGGGCGCCCCGAAAGGAGGGGGTCAGGCGGAGGCAGCGGATGGAGCGAGAGGGGGGCCTTAGATCCCACAGGGCTGTTGGATGCGGCTCTCCCGCTGGCAGGTGTCGGCACTTTGGCTTCCCTCCGCGGTGACGACCACGTTCTCCTCCCTCTCAGCTGACCTGGGCCGGTCCAACGAACCTGAGCGCAGGTGGTGCACCTGCGCTGGGGCTCAGGTCCCAGCTGGCACGGGGCCTGTCCAGAGACAGGCAGAAGCCTGTCTCCTGAGCGTGCACGCACCCAGTGCCAGGCTCAGCCGCAGCCAAAGTGACAGAAGAAGAGGCATGTGTAGGGAGGCCCCCCTGCAACCGACTCCCCCCACCCACCCCGTACCCCGGCAAGAGCACGGATTCCCAAGTAGAGCCCACTGGCAGGCCACTGAGGCCCGGAGCCACCTGCCATCAGCAGCGTAGTCCTGGGTGTCCCCCGCAGCCCTCAGGAGCACCAGGGGCCTGGGGCTTGATCGACCAGGCAGCTGCGCCTCGGCGAGAAGGCCTATCTGCTTCGGTTTGGAAATCTGGACAGTACCCCTGCGGCATTGCCCGCTATGGTAGCTTGGAACGGCAATCAGTAGGAGAACCACCTGGTTGCGTGGCGTGCTGTGGCAGAGGGAAATGTGCTGAAGATGATGGGTTCTCCCTTTTTTCCCCCCAAAACGGAT
>NW_026688420.1:0-60357 GCF_030445035.2 Dasypus novemcinctus | reverse complement strand
TCCCCGCGTGCGAGAGCACGGATTCCCCAGTAGAGCCCACTGGCAGGGCACTGAGGCCCGGAGCCACCTGCCATCAGCAGCGTAGTCCTGGGTGTCCCCGCAGCCCTCAGGAGCACCAGGGCCTGGGGCTTGATCGACCAGGCAGCTGCGCCTCGGCGAGAAGGGCTATCTGCTTCGCTTTGGAAATCTGGACAGTATCCCTGCGGCATTGGCCGCTACGGTAGCTTGGAACGGCAATCAGTAGGAACATCACCTGGTTGCGTGGCGTGCTCTGGCAGAGGGAAGTGTGCTTAAGATGATGGGTTCTCACTTTTTTTCCCCCCAAAACGGACGGTTACGACTCGAGTCAAGGCCCAAACAACCCATACGTCCGCTTTGGACGGTCACGATGGCCGCTTAGAATATACCCGGTCCATGGAACCCCTGGACCTGTAAGCCCACTTGACCGCAGTGCCTGCCTCAAGTGAGCAGAAATGATTTCCACGCAAGTGTCTCACCACCCAATAGGTAAGCAGTTTCGTTTTGCGTCCCCCGGCCCCAGAGCCGAGAGAAATGCTCGTTCGTTCGTCCGGTCCCAAAAGGTGGGCGAGAGGAGAAAGGGCAGGCTGATTGCTCAGAGTCGTCGGGGGTGCTCTGGGGCCCCTCTCGTCCCACCAAAGAAACGCAGAGAAAGAGAGGTCCTTGACAAGGGAGAGGGAAGACTCTGGGCCTGTGCTCTCCGGGAGACAGGCCTC
Source organism: Dasypus novemcinctus (assembly GCF_030445035.2). Lineage (NCBI taxonomy): Eukaryota > Metazoa > Chordata > Mammalia > Cingulata > Dasypodidae > Dasypus > Dasypus novemcinctus. The sequence continues at coordinate 59,623 of NW_026688420.1, read as the reverse complement.
TGCAGGCCTGGCCGGGAGCCCAGGCCGAAGCCCGCAGGTCACCGTGGAAAGGCCGGGGTTCCCTGACACAAGGTGGAGGTGACGGCGATGGGAGACAGCATGTCTGTGACCATGGCCGTGGGAGAGACCTGCAGGGCAACGCCGGCCGGCCCTAGGTAGGCCCCCGCTTGAGGAGGCCTCGGGGACTTTGGTGGGCAAGGAAACCCCTCTTCAGACGGGTCTGGCTGGCAGCCTGGCCCAACCCAGACCCTTGGCCTGGGTCAGGTGAGCTATGGCACGGAGAGGGGGCTCTCCCAGCAGCCCCAGATCTGGCCCAGGGGTCCCTTCCCCCACAGCCCCTTCTGCAAGGGGCCCTGCCCCTCCCCCTGCCTTAGAACTCAGCCCTCTGCCCCCCAGCAAGTGTGAGGAAGGAACTATTCCTATCCTACAGTGGCCCCTAGCGGTGGAAGTTTTGCCTCTGACTTTGGGCAAGGGAGCCGCTCTCTTGTTCCTGGAGCTTCTTCTGTCTCTTGGCTTTTCGCCAGACAGACGGGAGGGAACAACTGTCCAGGACAGCATAGCAGAGCTTCTCTCCTGGCCCAGTCCCCACCCAGCAGGCTCCACCCACGTCGGCCACCCCTTCCGTCGCGTCCCCGTGGCCTCCTGGTGGCATTCGGTGTATACATTTTGGAAGCCCGCTTCCCCCAGCGCTGGAGGTTTTCCTGGCAGTGGACGCGCTGCCCGAAGTGCATCGGGTGGGTTTCGGCAGGATGCCTATTGGCCTCATCTGTCCCGGCACTGCCACCGGGGACCACTCCCGAGGGCAGGAAAACGCCTCCCCGCCCCCTCCCCCAATCCCTCACCACCGTCTTCCCTCTCCCGGGCTTGGGCACCTCGCGCCAGTGGCCACCGTCTCCAGAGCAACCAGGAGGGGCGGGGGCGGGGCGAGTCTGCCGGGGGCGGGGTGAGTGGCGCCTGCGCGCCAGGGGCGGCGGTGGGCGTGGCCGGCCCAGCGGGCCGGGGCGCCTGCGCTTTGGTCCCGGCTTTGCGGCGTCAGAGAGCGGCGTACGGCGGCGCGGGAGGCCTGGCGCTTGCCCCTGCCCCTCCCCCACCCCTGCCCCGGGCGCCGTCCGGGCGCCCCGAAAGGAGGGGCTGAGGAGGGAGGCAGCGGATGGGGCGAGAGGGGGCTTAGATCCCACAGGGCTGCTGGATGCGGCTCTCCCGCTGGCAGGTGTCGGCACTTTTGCTTCCCTCCGCGGTGAGGACCGTGTTCTCCTCCCTCTCAGCTGACCTGGGCCGGTCCAAGGAACCTGAGCGCAGGTGGTGCACCTGCGCTGGGGCTCAGGTCCCAGCTGGCGCGGGGCCTGTCCAGAGACACGCAGAAGCCTGTCTCCTGAGCATGCACGCACCCAGTGCCAGGCTCAGCCGCAGCCAAAGTGACAGAAGAAGAGGCATGTGTAGGGAGGCCCCCCTGCAACCGAATCCCCCCTCCCCCGCGTGCGAGAGCACGGATTCCCCAGTAGAGCCCACTGGCAGGGCACTGAGGCCCGGAGCCACCTGCCATCAGCAGCGTAGTCCTGGGTGTCCCCGCAGCCCTCAGGAGCACCAGGGCCTGGGGCTTGATCGACCAGGCAGCTGCGCCTCGGCGAGAAGGGCTATCTGCTTCGCTTTGGAAATCTGGACAGTATCCCTGCGGCATTGGCCGCTACGGTAGCTTGGAACGGCAATCAGTAGGAACATCACCTGGTTGCGTGGCGTGCTCTGGCAGAGGGAAGTGTGCTTAAGATGATGGGTTCTCACTTTTTTTCCCCCCAAAACGGACGGTTACGACTCGAGTCAAGGCCCAAACAACCCATACGTCCGCTTTGGACGGTCACGATGGCCGCTTAGAATATACCCGGTCCATGGAACCCCTGGACCTGTAAGCCCACTTGACCGCAGTGCCTGCCTCAAGTGAGCAGAAATGATTTCCACGCAAGTGTCTCACCACCCAATAGGTAAGCAGTTTCGTTTTGCGTCCCCCGGCCCCAGAGCCGAGAGAAATGCTCGTTCGTTCGTCCGGTCCCAAAAAGGTGGGCGAGAGGAGAAAGGGCAGGCTGATTGCTCAGAGTCGTCGGGGTGCTCTGGGGCCCCTCTCGTCCCACCAAAGAAACGCAGAGAAAGAGAGGTCCTTGACAAGGGAGAGGGAAGACTCTGGGCCTGTGCTCTCCGGGAGACAGGCCTCTGCAGGCCTGGCCGGGAGCCCAGGCCGAAGCCCGCAGGTCACCGGTGGGAAAGGCCGGGGTTCCCCTGACACAAGGTGGAGGTGACGGCGATGGGAGACAGCATGTCTGTGACCATGGCCGTGGGAGAGACCTGCAGGGCAACGCCGGCCGGCCCTAGGTAGGCCCCCGCTTGAGGAGGCCTCGGGGACTTTGGTGGGCAAGGAAACCCCTCTTCAGACGGGTCTGGCTGGCAGCCTGGCCCAACCCAGACCCTTGGCCTGGGTCAGGTGAGCTATGGCACGGAGAGGGGGCTCTCCCAGCAGCCCCAGATCTGGCCCAGGGGTCCCTTCCCCCACAGCCCCTTCTGCAAGGGGCCCTGCCCCTCCCCCTGCCTTAGAACTCAGCCCTCTGCCCCCCAGCAAGTGTGAGGAAGGAACTATTCCTATCCTACAGTGGCCCCTAGCGGTGGAAGTTTTGCCTCTGACTTTGGGCAAGGGAGCCGCTCTCTTGTTCCTGGAGCTTCTTCTGTCTCTTGGCTTTTCGCCAGACAGACGGGAGGGAACAACTGTCCAGGACAGCATAGCAGAGCTTCTCTCCTGGCCCAGTCCCCACCCAGCAGGCTCCACCCACGTCGGCCACCCCTTCCGTCGCGTCCCCGTGGCCTCCTGGTGGCATTCGGTGTATACATTTTGGAAGCCCGCTTCCCCCAGCGCTGGAGGTTTTCCTGGCAGTGGACGCGCTGCCCGAAGTGCATCGGGTGGGTTTCGGCAGGATGCCTATTGGCCTCATCGGTCCCGGCACTGCCACCGGGGACCACTCCCGAGGGCAGAAAACGCCTCCCCGCCCCCTCCCCCAATCCCTCACCACCGTCTTCCCTCTCCCGGGCTTGGGCACCTCGCGCCAGTGGCCACCGTCTCCAGAGCAACCAGGAGGGGCGGGGTCGGGGCGAGTCTGCCGGGGGCGGGGTGAGTGGCGCCTGCGCGCCAGGGCGGCGGTGGGCGTGGCCGGCCCAGCGGGCCGGGGCGCCTGCGCTTTGGTCCCGGCTTTGCGGGCGTCAGAGAGCGGCGTACGGCGGCGCGGGAGGCCTGGCGCTTGCCCCTGCCCCTCCCCCACCCCTGCCCCGGGCGCCGTCCGGGCGCCCCGAAAGGAGGGGCTGAGGAGGGAGGCAGCGGATGGGGCGAGAGGGGGCTTAGATCCCATCCCACAGGGCTGCTGGATGCGGCTCTCCCGCTGGCAGGTGTCGGCACTTTTGCTTCCCTGCGCGGTGAGGACCGTGTTCTCCTCCCTCTCAGCTGACCTGGGCCGGTCCAAGGAACCTGAGCGCAGGTGGTGCACCTGCGCTGGGGCTCAGGTCCCAGCTGGCACGGGGCCTGTCCAGAGACACGCAGAAGCCTGTCTCCTGAGCATGCACGCACCCAGTGCCAGGCTCAGCCGCAGCCAAAGTGACAGAAGAAGAGGCATGTGTAGGGAGGCCCCCCTGCAACCGAATCCCCCCTCCCCCGCGTGCGAGAGCACGGATTCCCCAGTAGAGCCCACTGGCAGGGCACTGAGGCCCGGAGCCACCTGCCATCAGCAGCGTAGTCCTGGGTGTCCCCGCAGCCCTCAGGAGCACCAGGGCCTGGGGCTTGATCGACCAGGCAGCTGCGCCTCGGCGAGAAGGGCTATCTGCTTCGCTTTGGAAATCTGGACAGTATCCCTGCGGCATTGGCCGCTACGGTAGCTTGGAACGGCAATCAGTAGGAACATCACCTGGTTGCGTGGCGTGCTCTGGCAGAGGGAAGTGTGCTTAAGATGATGGGTTCTCACTTTTTTTCCCCCCAAAACGGACGGTTACGACTCGAGTCAAGGCCCAAACAACCCATACGTCCGCTTTGGACGGTCACGATGGCCGCTTAGAATATACCCGGTCCATGGAACCCCTGGACCTGTAAGCCCACTTGACCGCAGTGCCTGCCTCAAGTGAGCAGAAATGATTTCCACGCAAGTGTCTCACCACCCAATAGGTAAGCAGTTTCGTTTTGCGTCCCCCGGCCCCAGAGCCGAGAGAAATGCTCGTTCGTTCGTCCGGTCCCAAAAAGGTGGGCGAGAGGAGAAAGGGCAGGCTGATTGCTCAGAGTCGTCGGGGTGCTCTGGGGCCCCTCTCGTCCCACCAAAGAAACGCAGAGAAAGAGAGGTCCTTGACAAGGGAGAGGGAAGACTCTGGGCCTGTGCTCTCCGGGAGACAGGCCTCTGCAGGCCTGGCCGGGAGCCCAGGCCGAAGCCCGCAGGTCACCGGTGGGAAAGGCCGGGGTTCCCCTGACACAAGGTGGAGGTGACGGCGATGGGAGACAGCATGTCTGTGACCATGGCCGTGGGAGAGACCTGCAGGGCAACGCCGGCCGGCCCTAGGTAGGCCCCCGCTTGAGGAGGCCTCGGGGACTTTGGTGGGCAAGGAAACCCCTCTTCAGACGGGTCTGGCTGGCAGCCTGGCCCAACCCAGACCCTTGGCCTGGGTCAGGTGAGCTATGGCACGGAGAGGGGGCTCTCCCAGCAGCCCCAGATCTGGCCCAGGGGTCCCTTCCCCCACAGCCCCTTCTGCAAGGGGCCCTGCCCCTCCCCCTGCCTTAGAACTCAGCCCTCTGCCCCCCAGCAAGTGTGAGGAAGGAACTATTCCTATCCTACAGTGGCCCCTAGCGGTGGAAGTTTTGCCTCTGACTTTGGGCAAGGGAGCCGCTCTCTTGTTCCTGGAGCTTCTTCTGTCTCTTGGCTTTTCGCCAGACAGACGGGAGGGAACAACTGTCCAGGACAGCATAGCAGAGCTTCTCTCCTGGCCCAGTCCCCACCCAGCAGGCTCCACCCACGTCGGCCACCCCTTCCGTCGCGTCCCCGTGGCCTCCTGGTGGCATTCGGTGTATACATTTTGGAAGCCCGCTTCCCCCAGCGCTGGAGGTTTTCCTGGCAGTGGACGCGCTGCCCGAAGGGCATCGGGTGGGTTTCGGCAGGATGCCTATTGGCCTCATCTGTCCCGGCACTGCCACCCGGGGACCACTCCCGAGGGCAGAAAACGCCTCCCCGCCCCCTCCCCCAATCCCTCACCACCGTCTTCCCTCTCCCGGGCTTGGGCACCTCGCGCCAGTGGCCACCGTCTCCAGAGCAACCAGGAGGGGCGGGGGCGGGGCGAGTCTGCCGGGGGCGGGGTGAGTGGCGCCTGCGCGCCAGGGCGGCGGTGGGCGTGGCCGGCCCAGCGGGCCGGGGCGCCTGCGCTTTGGTCCCGGCTTTGCGGGCGTCAGAGAGCGGCGTACGGCGGCGCGGGAGGCCTGGCGCTTGCCCCTGCCCCTCCCCCACCCCTGCCCCGGGCGCCGTCCGGGCGCCCCGAAAGGAGGGGCTGAGGAGGGAGGCAGCGGATGGGGCGAGAGGGGGCTTAGATCCCACAGGGCTGCTGGATGCGGCTCTCCCGCTGGCAGGTGTCGGCACTTTTGCTTCCCTGCGCGGTGAGGACCGTGTTCTCCTCCCTCTCAGCTGACCTGGGCCGGTCCAAGGAACCTGAGCGCAGGTGGTGCACCTGCGCTGGGGCTCAGGTCCCAGCTGGCGCGGGGCCTGTCCAGAGACACGCAGAAGCCTGTCTCCTGAGCATGCACGCACCCAGTGCCAGGCTCAGCCGCAGCCAAAGTGACAGAAGAAGAGGCATGTGTAGGGAGGCCCCCCTGCAACCGAATCCCCCCTCCCCCGCGTGCGAGAGCACGGATTCCCCAGTAGAGCCCACTGGCAGGGCACTGAGGCCCGGAGCCACCTGCCATCAGCAGCGTAGTCCTGGGTGTCCCCGCAGCCCTCAGGAGCACCAGGGCCTGGGGCTTGATCGACCAGGCAGCTGCGCCTCGGCGAGAAGGGCTATCTGCTTCGCTTTGGAAATCTGGACAGTATCCCTGCGGCATTGGCCGCTACGGTAGCTTGGAACGGCAATCAGTAGGAACATCACCTGGTTGCGTGGCGTGCTCTGGCAGAGGGAAGTGTGCTTAAGATGATGGGTTCTCACTTTTTTTCCCCCCAAAACGGACGGTTACGACTCGAGTCAAGGCCCAAACAACCCATACGTCCGCTTTGGACGGTCACGATGGCCGCTTAGAATATACCCGGTCCATGGAACCCCTGGACCTGTAAGCCCACTTGACCGCAGTGCCTGCCTCAAGTGAGCAGAAATGATTTCCACGCAAGTGTCTCACCACCCAATAGGTAAGCAGTTTCGTTTTGCGTCCCCCGGCCCCAGAGCCGAGAGAAATGCTCGTTCGTTCGTCCGGTCCCAAAAAGGTGGGCGAGAGGAGAAAGGGCAGGCTGATTGCTCAGAGTCGTCGGGGTGCTCTGGGGCCCCTCTCGTCCCACCAAAGAAACGCAGAGAAAGAGAGGTCCTTGACAAGGGAGAGGGAAGACTCTGGGCCTGTGCTCTCCGGGAGACAGGCCTCTGCAGGCCTGGCCGGGAGCCCAGGCCGAAGCCCGCAGGTCACCGGTGGGAAAGGCCGGGGTTCCCCTGACACAAGGTGGAGGTGACGGCGATGGGAGACAGCATGTCTGTGACCATGGCCGTGGGAGAGACCTGCAGGGCAACGCCGGCCGGCCCTAGGTAGGCCCCCGCTTGAGGAGGCCTCGGGGACTTTGGTGGGCAAGGAAACCCCTCTTCAGACGGGTCTGGCTGGCAGCCTGGCCCAACCCAGACCCTTGGCCTGGGTCAGGTGAGCTATGGCACGGAGAGGGGGCTCTCCCAGCAGCCCCAGATCTGGCCCAGGGGTCCCTTCCCCCACAGCCCCTTCTGCAAGGGGCCCTGCCCCTCCCCCTGCCTTAGAACTCAGCCCTCTGCCCCCCAGCAAGTGTGAGGAAGGAACTATTCCTATCCTACAGTGGCCCCTAGCGGTGGAAGTTTTGCCTCTGACTTTGGGCAAGGGAGCCGCTCTCTTGTTCCTGGAGCTTCTTCTGTCTCTTGGCTTTTCGCCAGACAGACGGGAGGGAACAACTGTCCAGGACAGCATAGCAGAGCTTCTCTCCTGGCCCAGTCCCCACCCAGCAGGCTCCACCCACGTCGGCCACCCCTTCCGTCGCGTCCCCGTGGCCTCCTGGTGGCATTCGGTGTATACATTTTGGAAGCCCGCTTCCCCCAGCGCTGGAGGTTTTCCTGGCAGTGGACGCGCTGCCCGAAGTGCATCGGGTGGGTTTCGGCAGGATGCCTATTGGCCTCATCTGTCCCGGCACTGCCACCGGGGACCACTCCCGAGGGCAGAAAACGCCTCCCCGCCCCCTCCCCCAATCCCTCACCACCGTCTTCCCTCTCCCGGGCTTGGGCACCTCGCGCCAGTGGCCACCGTCTCCAGAGCAACCAGGAGGGGCGGGGGCGGGGCGAGTCTGCCGGGGGCGGGGTGAGTGGCGCCTGCGCGCCAGGGCGGCGGTGGGCGTGGCCGGCCCAGCGGGCCGGGGCGCCTGCGCTTTGGTCCCGGCTTTGCGGGCGTCAGAGAGCGGCGTACGGCGGCGCGGGAGGCCTGGCGCTTGCCCCTGCCCCTCCCCCACCCCTGCCCCGGGCGCCGTCCGGGCGCCCCGAAAGGAGGGGCTGAGGAGGGAGGCAGCGGATGGGGCGAGAGGGGGCTTAGATCCCACAGGGCTGCTGGATGCGGCTCTCCCGCTGGCAGGTGTCGGCACTTTTGCTTCCCTCCGCGGTGAGGACCGTGTTCTCCTCCCTCTCAGCTGACCTGGGCCGGTCCAAGGAACCTGAGCGCAGGTGGTGCACCTGCGCTGGGGCTCAGGTCCCAGCTGGCGCGGGGCCTGTCCAGAGACACGCAGAAGCCTGTCTCCTGAGCATGCACGCACCCAGTGCCAGGCTCAGCCGCAGCCAAAGTGACAGAAGAAGAGGCATGTGTAGGGAGGCCCCCCTGCAACCGAATCCCCCCCTCCCCCGCGTGCGAGAGCACGGATTCCCCAGTAGAGCCCACTGGCAGGGCACTGAGGCCCGGAGCCACCTGCCATCAGCAGCGTAGTCCTGGGTGTCCCCGCAGCCCTCAGGAGCACCAGGGCCTGGGGCTTGATCGACCAGGCAGCTGCGCCTCGGCGAGAAGGGCTATCTGCTTCGCTTTGGAAATCTGGACAGTATCCCTGCGGCATTGGCCGCTACGGTAGCTTGGAACGGCAATCAGTAGGAACATCACCTGGTTGCGTGGCGTGCTCTGGCAGAGGGAAGTGTGCTTAAGATGATGGGTTCTCACTTTTTTTCCCCCCAAAACGGACGGTTACGACTCGAGTCAAGGCCCAAACAACCCATACGTCCGCTTTGGACGGTCACGATGGCCGCTTAGAATATACCCGGTCCATGGAACCCCTGGACCTGTAAGCCCACTTGACCGCAGTGCCTGCCTCAAGTGAGCAGAAATGATTTCCACGCAAGTGTCTCACCACCCAATAGGTAAGCAGTTTCGTTTTGCGTCCCCCGGCCCCAGAGCCGAGAGAAATGCTCGTTCGTTCGTCCGGTCCCAAAAAGGTGGGCGAGAGGAGAAAGGGCAGGCTGATTGCTCAGAGTCGTCGGGGTGCTCTGGGGCCCCTCTCGTCCCACCAAAGAAACGCAGAGAAAGAGAGGTCCTTGACAAGGGAGAGGGAAGACTCTGGGCCTGTGCTCTCCGGGAGACAGGCCTCTGCAGGCCTGGCCGGGAGCCCAGGCCGAAGCCCGCAGGTCACCGGTGGGAAAGGCCGGGGTTCCCCTGACACAAGGTGGAGGTGACGGCGATGGGAGACAGCATGTCTGTGACCATGGCCGTGGGAGAGACCTGCAGGGCAACGCCGGCCGGCCCTAGGTAGGCCCCCGCTTGAGGAGGCCTCGGGGACTTTGGTGGGCAAGGAAACCCCTCTTCAGACGGGTCTGGCTGGCAGCCTGGCCCAACCCAGACCCTTGGCCTGGGTCAGGTGAGCTATGGCACGGAGAGGGGGCTCTCCCAGCAGCCCCAGATCTGGCCCAGGGGTCCCTTCCCCCACAGCCCCTTCTGCAAGGGGCCCTGCCCCTCCCCCTGCCTTAGAACTCAGCCCTCTGCCCCCCAGCAAGTGTGAGGAAGGAACTATTCCTATCCTACAGTGGCCCCTAGCGGTGGAAGTTTTGCCTCTGACTTTGGGCAAGGGAGCCGCTCTCTTGTTCCTGGAGCTTCTTCTGTCTCTTGGCTTTTCGCCAGACAGACGGGAGGGAACAACTGTCCAGGACAGCATAGCAGAGCTTCTCTCCTGGCCCAGTCCCCACCCAGCAGGCTCCACCCACGTCGGCCACCCCTTCCGTCGCGTCCCCGTGGCCTCCTGGTGGCATTCGGTGTATACATTTTGGAAGCCCGCTTCCCCCAGCGCTGGAGGTTTTCCTGGCAGTGGACGCGCTGCCCGAAGGGCATCGGGTGGGTTTCGGCAGGATGCCTATTGGCCTCATCTGTCCCGGCACTGCCACCGGGGACCACTCCCGAGGGCAGAAAACGCCTCCCCGCCCCCTCCCCCAATCCCTCACCACCGTCTTCCCTCTCCCGGGCTTGGGCACCTCGCGCCAGTGGCCACCGTCTCCAGAGCAACCAGGAGGGGCGGGGGCGGGGCGAGTCTGCCGGGGGCGGGGTGAGTGGCGCCTGCGCGCCAGGGCGGCGGTGGGCGTGGCCGGCCCAGCGGGCCGGGGCGCCTGCGCTTTGGTCCCGGCTTTGCGGGCGTCAGAGAGCGGCGTACGGCGGCGCGGGAGGCCTGGCGCTTGCCCCTGCCCCTCCCCCACCCCTGCCCCGGGCGCCGTCCGGGCGCCCCGAAAGGAGGGGCTGAGGAGGGAGGCAGCGGATGGGGCGAGAGGGGGCTTAGATCCCACAGGGCTGCTGGATGCGGCTCTCCCGCTGGCAGGTGTCGGCACTTTTGCTTCCCTGCGCGGTGAGGACCGTGTTCTCCTCCCTCTCAGCTGACCTGGGCCGGTCCAAGGAACCTGAGCGCAGGTGGTGCACCTGCGCTGGGGCTCAGGTCCCAGCTGGCGCGGGGCCTGTCCAGAGACACGCAGAAGCCTGTCTCCTGAGCATGCACGCACCCAGTGCCAGGCTCAGCCGCAGCCAAAGTGACAGAAGAAGAGGCATGTGTAGGGAGGCCCCCCTGCAACCGAATCCCCCCTCCCCCGCGTGCGAGAGCACGGATTCCCCAGTAGAGCCCACTGGCAGGGCACTGAGGCCCGGAGCCACCTGCCATCAGCAGCGTAGTCCTGGGTGTCCCCGCAGCCCTCAGGAGCACCAGGGCCTGGGGCTTGATCGACCAGGCAGCTGCGCCTCGGCGAGAAGGGCTATCTGCTTCGCTTTGGAAATCTGGACAGTATCCCTGCGGCATTGGCCGCTACGGTAGCTTGGAACGGCAATCAGTAGGAACATCACCTGGTTGCGTGGCGTGCTCTGGCAGAGGGAAGTGTGCTTAAGATGATGGGTTCTCACTTTTTTTCCCCCCAAAACGGACGGTTACGACTCGAGTCAAGGCCCAAACAACCCATACGTCCGCTTTGGACGGTCACGATGGCCGCTTAGAATATACCCGGTCCATGGAACCCCTGGACCTGTAAGCCCACTTGACCGCAGTGCCTGCCTCAAGTGAGCAGAAATGATTTCCACGCAAGTGTCTCACCACCCAATAGGTAAGCAGTTTCGTTTTGCGTCCCCCGGCCCCAGAGCCGAGAGAAATGCTCGTTCGTTCGTCCGGTCCCAAAAAGGTGGGCGAGAGGAGAAAGGGCAGGCTGATTGCTCAGAGTCGTCGGGGTGCTCTGGGGCCCCTCTCGTCCCACCAAAGAAACGCAGAGAAAGAGAGGTCCTTGACAAGGGAGAGGGAAGACTCTGGGCCTGTGCTCTCCGGGAGACAGGCCTCTGCAGGCCTGGCCGGGAGCCCAGGCCGAAGCCCGCAGGTCACCGGTGGGAAAGGCCGGGGTTCCCCTGACACAAGGTGGAGGTGACGGCGATGGGAGACAGCATGTCTGTGACCATGGCCGTGGGAGAGACCTGCAGGGCAACGCCGGCCGGCCCTAGGTAGGCCCCCGCTTGAGGAGGCCTCGGGGACTTTGGTGGGCAAGGAAACCCCTCTTCAGACGGGTCTGGCTGGCAGCCTGGCCCAACCCAGACCCTTGGCCTGGGTCAGGTGAGCTATGGCACGGAGAGGGGGCTCTCCCAGCAGCCCCAGATCTGGCCCAGGGGTCCCTTCCCCCACAGCCCCTTCTGCAAGGGGCCCTGCCCCTCCCCCTGCCTTAGAACTCAGCCCTCTGCCCCCCAGCAAGTGTGAGGAAGGAACTATTCCTATCCTACAGTGGCCCCTAGCGGTGGAAGTTTTGCCTCTGACTTTGGGCAAGGGAGCCGCTCTCTTGTTCCTGGAGCTTCTTCTGTCTCTTGGCTTTTCGCCAGACAGACGGGAGGGAACAACTGTCCAGGACAGCATAGCAGAGCTTCTCTCCTGGCCCAGTCCCCACCCAGCAGGCTCCACCCACGTCGGCCACCCCTTCCGTCGCGTCCCCGTGGCCTCCTGGTGGCATTCGGTGTATACATTTTGGAAGCCCGCTTCCCCCAGCGCTGGAGGTTTTCCTGGCAGTGGACGCGCTGCCCGAAGTGCATCGGGTGGGTTTCGGCAGGATGCCTATTGGCCTCATCGGTCCCGGCACTGCCACCGGGGACCACTCCCGAGGGCAGAAAACGCCTCCCCGCCCCCTCCCCCAATCCCTCACCACCGTCTTCCCTCTCCCGGGCTTGGGCACCTCGCGCCAGTGGCCACCGTCTCCAGAGCAACCAGGAGGGGCGGGGTCGGGGCGAGTCTGCCGGGGGCGGGGTGAGTGGCGCCTGCGCGCCAGGGCGGCGGTGGGCGTGGCCGGCCCAGCGGGCCGGGGCGCCTGCGCTTTGGTCCCGGCTTTGCGGGCGTCAGAGAGCGGCGTACGGCGGCGCGGGAGGCCTGGCGCTTGCCCCTGCCCCTCCCCCACCCCTGCCCCGGGCGCCGTCCGGGCGCCCCGAAAGGAGGGGCTGAGGAGGGAGGCAGCGGATGGGGCGAGAGGGGGCTTAGATCCCATCCCACAGGGCTGCTGGATGCGGCTCTCCCGCTGGCAGGTGTCGGCACTTTTGCTTCCCTGCGCGGTGAGGACCGTGTTCTCCTCCCTCTCAGCTGACCTGGGCCGGTCCAAGGAACCTGAGCGCAGGTGGTGCACCTGCGCTGGGGCTCAGGTCCCAGCTGGCACGGGGCCTGTCCAGAGACACGCAGAAGCCTGTCTCCTGAGCATGCACGCACCCAGTGCCAGGCTCAGCCGCAGCCAAAGTGACAGAAGAAGAGGCATGTGTAGGGAGGCCCCCCTGCAACCGAATCCCCCCTCCCCCGCGTGCGAGAGCACGGATTCCCCAGTAGAGCCCACTGGCAGGGCACTGAGGCCCGGAGCCACCTGCCATCAGCAGCGTAGTCCTGGGTGTCCCCGCAGCCCTCAGGAGCACCAGGGCCTGGGGCTTGATCGACCAGGCAGCTGCGCCTCGGCGAGAAGGGCTATCTGCTTCGCTTTGGAAATCTGGACAGTATCCCTGCGGCATTGGCCGCTACGGTAGCTTGGAACGGCAATCAGTAGGAACATCACCTGGTTGCGTGGCGTGCTCTGGCAGAGGGAAGTGTGCTTAAGATGATGGGTTCTCACTTTTTTTCCCCCCAAAACGGACGGTTACGACTCGAGTCAAGGCCCAAACAACCCATACGTCCGCTTTGGACGGTCACGATGGCCGCTTAGAATATACCCGGTCCATGGAACCCCTGGACCTGTAAGCCCACTTGACCGCAGTGCCTGCCTCAAGTGAGCAGAAATGATTTCCACGCAAGTGTCTCACCACCCAATAGGTAAGCAGTTTCGTTTTGCGTCCCCCGGCCCCAGAGCCGAGAGAAATGCTCGTTCGTTCGTCCGGTCCCAAAAAGGTGGGCGAGAGGAGAAAGGGCAGGCTGATTGCTCAGAGTCGTCGGGGTGCTCTGGGGCCCCTCTCGTCCCACCAAAGAAACGCAGAGAAAGAGAGGTCCTTGACAAGGGAGAGGGAAGACTCTGGGCCTGTGCTCTCCGGGAGACAGGCCTCTGCAGGCCTGGCCGGGAGCCCAGGCCGAAGCCCGCAGGTCACCGGTGGGAAAGGCCGGGGTTCCCCTGACACAAGGTGGAGGTGACGGCGATGGGAGACAGCATGTCTGTGACCATGGCCGTGGGAGAGACCTGCAGGGCAACGCCGGCCGGCCCTAGGTAGGCCCCCGCTTGAGGAGGCCTCGGGGACTTTGGTGGGCAAGGAAACCCCTCTTCAGACGGGTCTGGCTGGCAGCCTGGCCCAACCCAGACCCTTGGCCTGGGTCAGGTGAGCTATGGCACGGAGAGGGGGCTCTCCCAGCAGCCCCAGATCTGGCCCAGGGGTCCCTTCCCCCACAGCCCCTTCTGCAAGGGGCCCTGCCCCTCCCCCTGCCTTAGAACTCAGCCCTCTGCCCCCCAGCAAGTGTGAGGAAGGAACTATTCCTATCCTACAGTGGCCCCTAGCGGTGGAAGTTTTGCCTCTGACTTTGGGCAAGGGAGCCGCTCTCTTGTTCCTGGAGCTTCTTCTGTCTCTTGGCTTTTCGCCAGACAGACGGGAGGGAACAACTGTCCAGGACAGCATAGCAGAGCTTCTCTCCTGGCCCAGTCCCCACCCAGCAGGCTCCACCCACGTCGGCCACCCCTTCCGTCGCGTCCCCGTGGCCTCCTGGTGGCATTCGGTGTATACATTTTGGAAGCCCGCTTCCCCCAGCGCTGGAGGTTTTCCTGGCAGTGGACGCGCTGCCCGAAGTGCATCGGGTGGGTTTCGGCAGGATGCCTATTGGCCTCATCGGTCCCGGCACTGCCACCGGGGACCACTCCCGAGGGCAGAAAACGCCTCCCCGCCCCCTCCCCCAATCCCTCACCACCGTCTTCCCTCTCCCGGGCTTGGGCACCTCGCGCCAGTGGCCACCGTCTCCAGAGCAACCAGGAGGGGCGGGGTCGGGGCGAGTCTGCCGGGGGCGGGGTGAGTGGCGCCTGCGCGCCAGGGCGGCGGTGGGCGTGGCCGGCCCAGCGGGCCGGGGCGCCTGCGCTTTGGTCCCGGCTTTGCGGGCGTCAGAGAGCGGCGTACGGCGGCGCGGGAGGCCTGGCGCTTGCCCCTGCCCCTCCCCCACCCCTGCCCCGGGCGCCGTCCGGGCGCCCCGAAAGGAGGGGCTGAGGAGGGAGGCAGCGGATGGGGCGAGAGGGGGCTTAGATCCCACAGGGCTGCTGGATGCGGCTCTCCCGCTGGCAGGTGTCGGCACTTTTGCTTCCCTCCGCGGTGAGGACCGTGTTCTCCTCCCTCTCAGCTGACCTGGGCCGGTCCAAGGAACCTGAGCGCAGGTGGTGCACCTGCGCTGGGGCTCAGGTCCCAGCTGGCGCGGGGCCTGTCCAGAGACACGCAGAAGCCTGTCTCCTGAGCATGCACGCACCCAGTGCCAGGCTCAGCCGCAGCCAAAGTGACAGAAGAAGAGGCATGTGTAGGGAGGCCCCCCTGCAACCGAATCCCCCCTCCCCCGCGTGCGAGAGCACGGATTCCCCAGTAGAGCCCACTGGCAGGGCACTGAGGCCCGGAGCCACCTGCCATCAGCAGCGTAGTCCTGGGTGTCCCCGCAGCCCTCAGGAGCACCAGGGCCTGGGGCTTGATCGACCAGGCAGCTGCGCCTCGGCGAGAAGGGCTATCTGCTTCGCTTTGGAAATCTGGACAGTATCCCTGCGGCATTGGCCGCTACGGTAGCTTGGAACGGCAATCAGTAGGAACATCACCTGGTTGCGTGGCGTGCTCTGGCAGAGGGAAGTGTGCTTAAGATGATGGGTTCTCACTTTTTTTCCCCCCAAAACGGACGGTTACGACTCGAGTCAAGGCCCAAACAACCCATACGTCCGCTTTGGACGGTCACGATGGCCGCTTAGAATATACCCGGTCCATGGAACCCCTGGACCTGTAAGCCCACTTGACCGCAGTGCCTGCCTCAAGTGAGCAGAAATGATTTCCACGCAAGTGTCTCACCACCCAATAGGTAAGCAGTTTCGTTTTGCGTCCCCCGGCCCCAGAGCCGAGAGAAATGCTCGTTCGTTCGTCCGGTCCCAAAAAGGTGGGCGAGAGGAGAAAGGGCAGGCTGATTGCTCAGAGTCGTCGGGGTGCTCTGGGGCCCCTCTCGTCCCACCAAAGAAACGCAGAGAAAGAGAGGTCCTTGACAAGGGAGAGGGAAGACTCTGGGCCTGTGCTCTCCGGGAGACAGGCCTCTGCAGGCCTGGCCGGGAGCCCAGGCCGAAGCCCGCAGGTCACCGGTGGGAAAGGCCGGGGTTCCCCTGACACAAGGTGGAGGTGACGGCGATGGGAGACAGCATGTCTGTGACCATGGCCGTGGGAGAGACCTGCAGGGCAACGCCGGCCGGCCCTAGGTAGGCCCCCGCTTGAGGAGGCCTCGGGGACTTTGGTGGGCAAGGAAACCCCTCTTCAGACGGGTCTGGCTGGCAGCCTGGCCCAACCCAGACCCTTGGCCTGGGTCAGGTGAGCTATGGCACGGAGAGGGGGCTCTCCCAGCAGCCCCAGATCTGGCCCAGGGGTCCCTTCCCCCACAGCCCCTTCTGCAAGGGGCCCTGCCCCTCCCCCTGCCTTAGAACTCAGCCCTCTGCCCCCCAGCAAGTGTGAGGAAGGAACTATTCCTATCCTACAGTGGCCCCTAGCGGTGGAAGTTTTGCCTCTGACTTTGGGCAAGGGAGCCGCTCTCCTGTTCCTGGAGCTTCTTCTGTCTCTTGGCTTTTCGCCAGACAGACGGGAGGGAACAACTGTCCAGGACAGCATAGCAGAGCTTCTCTCCTGGCCCAGTCCCCACCCAGCAGGCTCCACCCACGTCGGCCACCCCTTCCGTCGCGTCCCCGTGGCCTCCTGGTGGCATTCGGTGTATACATTTTGGAAGCCCGCTTCCCCCAGCGCTGGAGGTTTTCCTGGCAGTGGACGCGCTGCCCGAAGTGCATCGGGTGGGTTTCGGCAGGATGCCTATTGGCCTCATCGGTCCCGGCACTGCCACCGGGGACCACTCCCGAGGGCAGAAAACGCCTCCCCGCCCCCTCCCCCAATCCCTCACCACCGTCTTCCCTCTCCCGGGCTTGGGCACCTCGCGCCAGTGGCCACCGTCTCCAGAGCAACCAGGAGGGGCGGGGTCGGGGCGAGTCTGCCGGGGGCGGGGTGAGTGGCGCCTGCGCGCCAGGGCGGCGGTGGGCGTGGCCGGCCCAGCGGGCCGGGGCGCCTGCGCTTTGGTCCCGGCTTTGCGGGCGTCAGAGAGCGGCGTACGGCGGCGCGGGAGGCCTGGCGCTTGCCCCTGCCCCTCCCCCACCCCTGCCCCGGGCGCCGTCCGGGCGCCCCGAAAGGAGGGGCTGAGGAGGGAGGCAGCGGATGGGGCGAGAGGGGGCTTAGATCCCACAGGGCTGCTGGATGCGGCTCTCCCGCTGGCAGGTGTCGGCACTTTTGCTTCCCTCCGCGGTGAGGACCGTGTTCTCCTCCCTCTCAGCTGACCTGGGCCGGTCCAAGGAACCTGAGCGCAGGTGGTGCACCTGCGCTGGGGCTCAGGTCCCAGCTGGCGCGGGGCCTGTCCAGAGACACGCAGAAGCCTGTCTCCTGAGCATGCACGCACCCAGTGCCAGGCTCAGCCGCAGCCAAAGTGACAGAAGAAGAGGCATGTGTAGGGAGGCCCCCCCTGCAACCGAATCCCCCCTCCCCCGCGTGCGAGAGCACGGATTCCCCAGTAGAGCCCACTGGCAGGGCACTGAGGCCCGGAGCCACCTGCCATCAGCAGCGTAGTCCTGGGTGTCCCCGCAGCCCTCAGGAGCACCAGGGCCTGGGGCTTGATCGACCAGGCAGCTGCGCCTCGGCGAGAAGGGCTATCTGCTTCGCTTTGGAAATCTGGACAGTATCCCTGCGGCATTGGCCGCTACGGTAGCTTGGAACGGCAATCAGTAGGAACATCACCTGGTTGCGTGGCGTGCTCTGGCAGAGGGAAGTGTGCTTAAGATGATGGGTTCTCACTTTTTTTCCCCCCAAAACGGACGGTTACGACTCGAGTCAAGGCCCAAACAACCCATACGTCCGCTTTGGACGGTCACGATGGCCGCTTAGAATATACCCGGTCCATGGAACCCCTGGACCTGTAAGCCCACTTGACCGCAGTGCCTGCCTCAAGTGAGCAGAAATGATTTCCACGCAAGTGTCTCACCACCCAATAGGTAAGCAGTTTCGTTTTGCGTCCCCCGGCCCCAGAGCCGAGAGAAATGCTCGTTCGTTCGTCCGGTCCCAAAAAGGTGGGCGAGAGGAGAAAGGGCAGGCTGATTGCTCAGAGTCGTCGGGGTGCTCTGGGGCCCCTCTCGTCCCACCAAAGAAACGCAGAGAAAGAGAGGTCCTTGACAAGGGAGAGGGAAGACTCTGGGCCTGTGCTCTCCGGGAGACAGGCCTCTGCAGGCCTGGCCGGGAGCCCAGGCCGAAGCCCGCAGGTCACCGGTGGGAAAGGCCGGGGTTCCCCTGACACAAGGTGGAGGTGACGGCGATGGGAGACAGCATGTCTGTGACCATGGCCGTGGGAGAGACCTGCAGGGCAACGCCGGCCGGCCCTAGGTAGGCCCCCGCTTGAGGAGGCCTCGGGGACTTTGGTGGGCAAGGAAACCCCTCTTCAGACGGGTCTGGCTGGCAGCCTGGCCCAACCCAGACCCTTGGCCTGGGTCAGGTGAGCTATGGCACGGAGAGGGGGCTCTCCCAGCAGCCCCAGATCTGGCCCAGGGGTCCCTTCCCCCACAGCCCCTTCTGCAAGGGGCCCTGCCCCTCCCCCTGCCTTAGAACTCAGCCCTCTGCCCCCCAGCAAGTGTGAGGAAGGAACTATTCCTATCCTACAGTGGCCCCTAGCGGTGGAAGTTTTGCCTCTGACTTTGGGCAAGGGAGCCGCTCTCCTGTTCCTGGAGCTTCTTCTGTCTCTTGGCTTTTCGCCAGACAGACGGGAGGGAACAACTGTCCAGGACAGCATAGCAGAGCTTCTCTCCTGGCCCAGTCCCCACCCAGCAGGCTCCACCCACGTCGGCCACCCCTTCCGTCGCGTCCCCGTGGCCTCCTGGTGGCATTCGGTGTATACATTTTGGAAGCCCGCTTCCCCCAGCGCTGGAGGTTTTCCTGGCAGTGGACGCGCTGCCCGAAGGGCATCGGGTGGGTTTCGGCAGGATGCCTATTGGCCTCATCTGTCCCGGCACTGCCACCGGGGACCACTCCCGAGGGCAGAAAACGCCTCCCCGCCCCCTCCCCCAATCCCTCACCACCGTCTTCCCTCTCCCGGGCTTGGGCACCTCGCGCCAGTGGCCACCGTCTCCAGAGCAACCAGGAGGGGCGGGGTCGGGGCGAGTCTGCCGGGGGCGGGGTGAGTGGCGCCTGCGCGCCAGGGCGGCGGTGGGCGTGGCCGGCCCAGCGGGCCGGGGCGCCTGCGCTTTGGTCCCGGCTTTGCGGGCGTCAGAGAGCGGCGTACGGCGGCGCGGGAGGCCTGGCGCTTGCCCCTGCCCCTCCCCCACCCCTGCCCCGGGCGCCGTCCGGGCGCCCCGAAAGGAGGGGCTGAGGAGGGAGGCAGCGGATGGGGCGAGAGGGGGCTTAGATCCCACAGGGCTGCTGGATGCGGCTCTCCCGCTGGCAGGTGTCGGCACTTTTGCTTCCCTCCGCGGTGAGGACCGTGTTCTCCTCCCTCTCAGCTGACCTGGGCCGGTCCAAGGAACCTGAGCGCAGGTGGTGCACCTGCGCTGGGGCTCAGGTCCCAGCTGGCGCGGGGCCTGTCCAGAGACACGCAGAAGCCTGTCTCCTGAGCATGCACGCACCCAGTGCCAGGCTCAGACGCAGCCAAAGTGACAGAAGAAGAGGCATGTGTAGGGAGGCCCCCCTGCAACCGAATCCCCCCTCCCCCGCGTGCGAGAGCACGGATTCCCCAGTAGAGCCCACTGGCAGGGCACTGAGGCCCGGAGCCACCTGCCATCAGCAGCGTAGTCCTGGGTGTCCCCGCAGCCCTCAGGAGCACCAGGGCCTGGGGCTTGATCGACCAGGCAGCTGCGCCTCGGCGAGAAGGGCTATCTGCTTCGCTTTGGAAATCTGGACAGTATCCCTGCGGCATTGGCCGCTACGGTAGCTTGGAACGGCAATCAGTAGGAACATCACCTGGTTGCGTGGCGTGCTCTGGCAGAGGGAAGTGTGCTTAAGATGATGGGTTCTCACTTTTTTTCCCCCCAAAACGGACGGTTACGACTCGAGTCAAGGCCCAAACAACCCATACGTCCGCTTTGGACGGTCACGATGGCCGCTTAGAATATACCCGGTCCATGGAACCCCTGGACCTGTAAGCCCACTTGACCGCAGTGCCTGCCTCAAGTGAGCAGAAATGATTTCCACGCAAGTGTCTCACCACCCAATAGGTAAGCAGTTTCGTTTTGCGTCCCCCGGCCCCAGAGCCGAGAGAAATGCTCGTTCGTTCGTCCGGTCCCAAAAAGGTGGGCGAGAGGAGAAAGGGCAGGCTGATTGCTCAGAGTCGTCGGGGTGCTCTGGGGCCCCTCTCGTCCCACCAAAGAAACGCAGAGAAAGAGAGGTCCTTGACAAGGGAGAGGGAAGACTCTGGGCCTGTGCTCTCCGGGAGACAGGCCTCTGCAGGCCTGGCCGGGAGCCCAGGCCGAAGCCCGCAGGTCACCGGTGGGAAAGGCCGGGGTTCCCCTGACACAAGGTGGAGGTGACGGCGATGGGAGACAGCATGTCTGTGACCATGGCCGTGGGAGAGACCTGCAGGGCAACGCCGGCTGGCCCTAGGTAGGCCCCCGCTTGAGGAGGCCTCGGGGACTTTGGTGGGCAAGGAAACCCCTCTTCAGACGGGTCTGGCTGGCAGCCTGGCCCAACCCAGACCCTTGGCCTGGGTCAGGTGAGCTATGGCACGGAGAGGGGGCTCTCCCAGCAGCCCCAGATCTGGCCCAGGGGTCCCTTCCCCCACAGCCCCTTCTGCAAGGGGCCCTGCCCCTCCCCCTGCCTTAGAACTCAGCCCTCTGCCCCCCAGCAAGTGTGAGGAAGGAACTATTCCTATCCTACAGTGGCCCCTAGCGGTGGAAGTTTTGCCTCTGACTTTGGGCAAGGGAGCCGCTCTCTTGTTCCTGGAGCTTCTTCTGTCTCTTGGCTTTTCGCCAGACAGACGGGAGGGAACAACTGTCCAGGACAGCATAGCAGAGCTTCTCTCCTGGCCCAGTCCCCACCCAGCAGGCTCCACCCACGTCGGCCACCCCTTCCGTCGCGTCCCCGTGGCCTCCTGGTGGCATTCGGTGTATACATTTTGGAAGCCCGCTTCCCCCAGCGCTGGAGGTTTTCCTGGCAGTGGACGCGCTGCCCGAAGTGCATCGGGTGGGTTTCGGCAGGATGCCTATTGGCCTCATCGGTCCCGGCACTGCCACCGGGGACCACTCCCGAGGGCAGAAAACGCCTCCCCGCCCCCTCCCCCAATCCCTCACCACCGTCTTCCCTCTCCCGGGCTTGGGCACCTCGCGCCAGTGGCCACCGTCTCCAGAGCAACCAGGAGGGGCGGGGTCGGGGCGAGTCTGCCGGGGGCGGGGTGAGTGGCGCCTGCGCGCCAGGGCGGCGGTGGGCGTGGCCGGCCCAGCGGGCCGGGGCGCCTGCGCTTTGGTCCCGGCTTTGCGGGCGTCAGAGAGCGGTGTACGGCGGCGCGGGAGGCCTGGCGCTTGCCCCTGCCCCTCCCCCACCCCTGCCCCGGGCGCCGTCCGGGCGCCCCGAAAGGAGGGGCTGAGGAGGGAGGCAGCGGATGGGGCGAGAGGGGGCTTAGATCCCATCCCACAGGGCTGCTGGATGCGGCTCTCCCGCTGGCAGGTGTCGGCACTTTTGCTTCCCTGCGCGGTGAGGACCGTGTTCTCCTCCCTCTCAGCTGACCTGGGCCGGTCCAAGGAACCTGAGCGCAGGTGGTGCACCTGCGCTGGGGCTCAGGTCCCAGCTGGCACGGGGCCTGTCCAGAGACACGCAGAAGCCTGTCTCCTGAGCATGCACGCACCCAGTGCCAGGCTCAGCCGCAGCCAAAGTGACAGAAGAAGAGGCATGTGTAGGGAGGCCCCCCTGCAACCGAATCCCCCCTCCCCCGCGTGCGAGAGCACGGATTCCCCAGTAGAGCCCACTGGCAGGGCACTGAGGCCCGGAGCCACCTGCCATCAGCAGCGTAGTCCTGGGTGTCCCCGCAGCCCTCAGGAGCACCAGGGCCTGGGGCTTGATCGACCAGGCAGCTGCGCCTCGGCGAGAAGGGCTATCTGCTTCGCTTTGGAAATCTGGACAGTATCCCTGCGGCATTGGCCGCTACGGTAGCTTGGAACGGCAATCAGTAGGAACATCACCTGGTTGCGTGGCGTGCTCTGGCAGAGGGAAGTGTGCTTAAGATGATGGGTTCTCACTTTTTTTCCCCCCAAAACGGACGGTTACGACTCGAGTCAAGGCCCAAACAACCCATACGTCCGCTTTGGACGGTCACGATGGCCGCTTAGAATATACCCGGTCCATGGAACCCCTGGACCTGTAAGCCCACTTGACCGCAGTGCCTGCCTCAAGTGAGCAGAAATGATTTCCACGCAAGTGTCTCACCACCCAATAGGTAAGCAGTTTCGTTTTGCGTCCCCCGGCCCCAGAGCCGAGAGAAATGCTCGTTCGTTCGTCCGGTCCCAAAAAGGTGGGCGAGAGGAGAAAGGGCAGGCTGATTGCTCAGAGTCGTCGGGGTGCTCTGGGGCCCCTCTCGTCCCACCAAAGAAACGCAGAGAAAGAGAGGTCCTTGACAAGGGAGAGGGAAGACTCTGGGCCTGTGCTCTCCGGGAGACAGGCCTCTGCAGGCCTGGCCGGGAGCCCAGGCCGAAGCCCGCAGGTCACCGGTGGGAAAGGCTGGGGTTCCCCTGACACAAGGTGGAGGTGACGGCGATGGGAGACAGCATGTCTGTGACCATGGCCGTGGGAGAGACCTGCAGGGCAACGCCGGCCGGCCCTAGGTAGGCCCCCGCTTGAGGAGGCCTCGGGGACTTTGGTGGGCAAGGAAACCCCTCTTCAGACGGGTCTGGCTGGCAGCCTGGCCCAACCCAGACCCTTGGCCTGGGTCAGGTGAGCTATGGCACGGAGAGGGGGCTCTCCCAGCAGCCCCAGATCTGGCCCAGGGGTCCCTTCCCCCACAGCCCCTTCTGCAAGGGGCCCTGCCCCTCCCCCTGCCTTAGAACTCAGCCCTCTGCCCCCCAGCAAGTGTGAGGAAGGAACTATTCCTATCCTACAGTGGCCCCTAGCGGTGGAAGTTTTGCCTCTGACTTTGGGCAAGGGAGCCGCTCTCTTGTTCCTGGAGCTTCTTCTGTCTCTTGGCTTTTCGCCAGACAGACGGGAGGGAACAACTGTCCAGGACAGCATAGCAGAGCTTCTCTCCTGGCCCAGTCCCCACCCAGCAGGCTCCACCCACGTCGGCCACCCCTTCCGTCGCGTCCCCGTGGCCTCCTGGTGGCATTCGGTGTATACATTTTGGAAGCCCGCTTCCCCCAGCGCTGGAGGTTTTCCTGGCAGTGGACGCGCTGCCCGAAGTGCATCGGGTGGGTTTCGGCAGGATGCCTATTGGCCTCATCGGTCCCGGCACTGCCACCGGGGACCACTCCCGAGGGCAGAAAACGCCTCCCCGCCCCCTCCCCCAATCCCTCACCACCGTCTTCCCTCTCCCGGGCTTGGGCACCTCGCGCCAGTGGCCACCGTCTCCAGAGCAACCAGGAGGGGCGGGGTCGGGGCGAGTCTGCCGGGGGCGGGGTGAGTGGCGCCTGCGCGCCAGGGCGGCGGTGGGCGTGGCCGGCCCAGCGGGCCGGGGCGCCTGCGCTTTGGTCCCGGCTTTGCGGGCGTCAGAGAGCGGCGTACGGCGGCGCGGGAGGCCTGGCGCTTGCCCCTGCCCCTCCCCCACCCCTGCCCCGGGCGCCGTCCGGGCGCCCCGAAAGGAGGGGCTGAGGAGGGAGGCAGCGGATGGGGCGAGAGGGGGCTTAGATCCCATCCCACAGGGCTGCTGGATGCGGCTCTCCCGCTGGCAGGTGTCGGCACTTTTGCTTCCCTGCGCGGTGAGGACCGTGTTCTCCTCCCTCTCAGCTGACCTGGGCCGGTCCAAGGAACCTGAGCGCAGGTGGTGCACCTGCGCTGGGGCTCAGGTCCCAGCTGGCACGGGGCCTGTCCAGAGACACGCAGAAGCCTGTCTCCTGAGCATGCACGCACCCAGTGCCAGGCTCAGCCGCAGCCAAAGTGACAGAAGAAGAGGCATGTGTAGGGAGGCCCCCCTGCAACCGAATCCCCCCTCCCCCGCGTGCGAGAGCACGGATTCCCCAGTAGAGCCCACTGGCAGGGCACTGAGGCCCGGAGCCACCTGCCATCAGCAGCGTAGTCCTGGGTGTCCCCGCAGCCCTCAGGAGCACCAGGGCCTGGGGCTTGATCGACCAGGCAGCTGCGCCTCGGCGAGAAGGGCTATCTGCTTCGCTTTGGAAATCTGGACAGTATCCCTGCGGCATTGGCCGCTACGGTAGCTTGGAACGGCAATCAGTAGGAACATCACCTGGTTGCGTGGCGTGCTCTGGCAGAGGGAAGTGTGCTTAAGATGATGGGTTCTCACTTTTTTTCCCCCCAAAACGGACGGTTACGACTCGAGTCAAGGCCCAAACAACCCATACGTCCGCTTTGGACGGTCACGATGGCCGCTTAGAATATACCCGGTCCATGGAACCCCTGGACCTGTAAGCCCACTTGACCGCAGTGCCTGCCTCAAGTGAGCAGAAATGATTTCCACGCAAGTGTCTCACCACCCAATAGGTAAGCAGTTTCGTTTTGCGTCCCCCGGCCCCAGAGCCGAGAGAAATGCTCGTTCGTTCGTCCGGTCCCAAAAAGGTGGGCGAGAGGAGAAAGGGCAGGCTGATTGCTCAGAGTCGTCGGGGTGCTCTGGGGCCCCTCTCGTCCCACCAAAGAAACGCAGAGAAAGAGAGGTCCTTGACAAGGGAGAGGGAAGACTCTGGGCCTGTGCTCTCCGGGAGACAGGCCTCTGCAGGCCTGGCCGGGAGCCCAGGCCGAAGCCCGCAGGTCACCGGTGGGAAAGGCCGGGGTTCCCCTGACACAAGGTGGAGGTGACGGCGATGGGAGACAGCATGTCTGTGACCATGGCCGTGGGAGAGACCTGCAGGGCAACGCCGGCCGGCCCTAGGTAGGCCCCCGCTTGAGGAGGCCTCGGGGACTTTGGTGGGCAAGGAAACCCCTCTTCAGACGGGTCTGGCTGGCAGCCTGGCCCAACCCAGACCCTTGGCCTGGGTCAGGTGAGCTATGGCACGGAGAGGGGGCTCTCCCAGCAGCCCCAGATCTGGC
This sequence comes from Dasypus novemcinctus, assembly GCF_030445035.2. Lineage (NCBI taxonomy): Eukaryota > Metazoa > Chordata > Mammalia > Cingulata > Dasypodidae > Dasypus > Dasypus novemcinctus. The sequence goes on along the minus strand of NW_026688420.1, from coordinate 35,031 downwards.
CCAGGGGTCCCTTCCCCCACAGCCCCTTCTGCAAGGGGCCCTGCCCCTCCCCCTGCCTGAGAACTCAGCCCTCTGCCCCCCAGCAAGTGTGAGGAAGGAACTATTCCTATCCTACAGTGGCCCCTAGCGGTGGAAGTTTTGCCTCTGACTTTGGGCAAGGGAGCCGCTCTCTTGTTCCTGGAGCTTCTTCTGTCTCTTGGCTTTTCGCCAGACAGACGGGAGGGAACAACTGTCCAGGACAGCATAGCAGAGCTTCTCTCCTGGCCCAGTCCCCACCCAGCAGGCTCCACCCACGTCGGCCACCCCTTCCGTCGCGTCCCCGTGGCCTCCTGGTGGCATTCGGTGTATACATTTTGGAAGCCCGCTTCCCCCAGCGCTGGAGGTTTTCCTGGCAGTGGACGCGCTGCCCGAAGTGCATCGGGTGGGTTTCGGCAGGATGCCTATTGGCCTCATCTGTCCCGGCACTGCCACCGGGGACCACTCCCGAGGGCAGAAAACGCCTCCCCGCCCCCTCCCCCAATCCCTCACCACCGTCTTCCCTCTCCCGGGCTTGGGCACCTCGCGCCAGTGGCCACCGTCTCCAGAGCAACCAGGAGGGGCGGGGTCGGGGCGAGTCTGCCGGGGGCGGGGTGAGTGGCGCCTGCGCGCCAGGGCGGCGGTGGGCGTGGCCGGCCCAGCGGGCCGGGGCGCCTGCGCTTTGGTCCCGGCTTTGCGGGCGTCAGAGAGCGGCGTACGGCGGCGCGGGAGGCCTGGCGCTTGCCCCTGCCCCTCCCCCACCCCTGCCCCGGGCGCCGTCCGGGCGCCCCGAAAGGAGGGGCTGAGGAGGGAGGCAGCGGATGGGGCGAGAGGGGGCTTAGATCCCATCCCACAGGGCTGCTGGATGCGGCTCTCCCGCTGGCAGGTGTCGGCACTTTTGCTTCCCTGCGCGGTGAGGACCGTGTTCTCCTCCCTCTCAGCTGACCTGGGCCGGTCCAAGGAACCTGAGCGCAGGTGGTGCACCTGCGCTGGGGCTCAGGTCCCAGCTGGCACGGGGCCTGTCCAGAGACACGCAGAAGCCTGTCTCCTGAGCATGCACGCACCCAGTGCCAGGCTCAGCCGCAGCCAAAGTGACAGAAGAAGAGGCATGTGTAGGGAGGCCCCCCTGCAACCGAATCCCCCCTCCCCCGCGTGCGAGAGCACGGATTCCCCAGTAGAGCCCACTGGCAGGGCACTGAGGCCCGGAGCCACCTGCCATCAGCAGCGTAGTCCTGGGTGTCCCCGCAGCCCTCAGGAGCACCAGGGCCTGGGGCTTGATCGACCAGGCAGCTGCGCCTCGGCGAGAAGGGCTATCTGCTTCGCTTTGGAAATCTGGACAGTATCCCTGCGGCATTGGCCGCTACGGTAGCTTGGAACGGCAATCAGTAGGAACATCACCTGGTTGCGTGGCGTGCTCTGGCAGAGGGAAGTGTGCTTAAGATGATGGGTTCTCACTTTTTTTCCCCCCAAAACGGACGGTTACGACTCGAGTCAAGGCCCAAACAACCCATACGTCCGCTTTGGACGGTCACGATGGCCGCTTAGAATATACCCGGTCCATGGAACCCCTGGACCTGTAAGCCCACTTGACCGCAGTGCCTGCCTCAAGTGAGCAGAAATGATTTCCACGCAAGTGTCTCACCACCCAATAGGTAAGCAGTTTCGTTTTGCGTCCCCCGGCCCCAGAGCCGAGAGAAATGCTCGTTCGTTCGTCCGGTCCCAAAAAGGTGGGCGAGAGGAGAAAGGGCAGGCTGATTGCTCAGAGTCGTCGGGGTGCTCTGGGGCCCCTCTCGTCCCACCAAAGAAACGCAGAGAAAGAGAGGTCCTTGACAAGGGAGAGGGAAGACTCTGGGCCTGTGCTCTCCGGGAGACAGGCCTCTGCAGGCCTGGCCGGGAGCCCAGGCCGAAGCCCGCAGGTCACCGGTGGGAAAGGCCGGGGTTCCCCTGACACAAGGTGGAGGTGACGGCGATGGGAGACAGCATGTCTGTGACCATGGCCGTGGGAGAGACCTGCAGGGCAACGCCGGCCGGCCCTAGGTAGGCCCCCGCTTGAGGAGGCCTCGGGGACTTTGGTGGGCAAGGAAACCCCTCTTCAGACGGGTCTGGCTGGCAGCCTGGCCCAACCCAGACCCTTGGCCTGGGTCAGGTGAGCTATGGCACGGAGAGGGGGCTCTCCCAGCAGCCCCAGATCTGGCCCAGGGGTCCCTTCCCCCACAGCCCCTTCTGCAAGGGGCCCTGCCCCTCCCCCTGCCTGAGAACTCAGCCCTCTGCCCCCCAGCAAGTGTGAGGAAGGAACTATTCCTATCCTACAGTGGCCCCTAGCGGTGGAAGTTTTGCCTCTGACTTTGGGCAAGGGAGCCGCTCTCTTGTTCCTGGAGCTTCTTCTGTCTCTTGGCTTTTCGCCAGACAGACGGGAGGGAACAACTGTCCAGGACAGCATAGCAGAGCTTCTCTCCTGGCCCAGTCCCCACCCAGCAGGCTCCACCCACGTCGGCCACCCCTTCCGTCGCGTCCCCGTGGCCTCCTGGTGGCATTCGGTGTATACATTTTGGAAGCCCGCTTCCCCCAGCGCTGGAGGTTTTCCTGGCAGTGGACGCGCTGCCCGAAGTGCATCGGGTGGGTTTCGGCAGGATGCCTATTGGCCTCATCTGTCCCGGCACTGCCACCGGGGACCACTCCCGAGGGCAGAAAACGCCTCCCCGCCCCCTCCCCCAATCCCTCACCACCGTCTTCCCTCTCCCGGGCTTGGGCACCTCGCGCCAGTGGCCACCGTCTCCAGAGCAACCAGGAGGGGCGGGGTCGGGGCGAGTCTGCCGGGGGCGGGGTGAGTGGCGCCTGCGCGCCAGGGCGGCGGTGGGCGTGGCCGGCCCAGCGGGCCGGGGCGCCTGCGCTTTGGTCCCGGCTTTGCGGGCGTCAGAGAGCGGCGTACGGCGGCGCGGGAGGCCTGGCGCTTGCCCCTGCCCCTCCCCCACCCCTGCCCCGGGCGCCGTCCGGGCGCCCCGAAAGGAGGGGCTGAGGAGGGAGGCAGCGGATGGGGCGAGAGGGGGCTTAGATCCCATCCCACAGGGCTGCTGGATGCGGCTCTCCCGCTGGCAGGTGTCGGCACTTTTGCTTCCCTGCGCGGTGAGGACCGTGTTCTCCTCCCTCTCAGCTGACCTGGGCCGGTCCAAGGAACCTGAGCGCAGGTGGTGCACCTGCGCTGGGGCTCAGGTCCCAGCTGGCACGGGGCCTGTCCAGAGACACGCAGAAGCCTGTCTCCTGAGCATGCACGCACCCAGTGCCAGGCTCAGCCGCAGCCAAAGTGACAGAAGAAGAGGCATGTGTAGGGAGGCCCCCCTGCAACCGAATCCCCCCTCCCCCGCGTGCGAGAGCACGGATTCCCCAGTAGAGCCCACTGGCAGGGCACTGAGGCCCGGAGCCACCTGCCATCAGCAGCGTAGTCCTGGGTGTCCCCGCAGCCCTCAGGAGCACCAGGGCCTGGGGCTTGATCGACCAGGCAGCTGCGCCTCGGCGAGAAGGGCTATCTGCTTCGCTTTGGAAATCTGGACAGTATCCCTGCGGCATTGGCCGCTACGGTAGCTTGGAACGGCAATCAGTAGGAACATCACCTGGTTGCGTGGCGTGCTCTGGCAGAGGGAAGTGTGCTTAAGATGATGGGTTCTCACTTTTTTTCCCCCCAAAACGGACGGTTACGACTCGAGTCAAGGCCCAAACAACCCATACGTCCGCTTTGGACGGTCACGATGGCCGCTTAGAATATACCCGGTCCATGGAACCCCTGGACCTGTAAGCCCACTTGACCGCAGTGCCTGCCTCAAGTGAGCAGAAATGATTTCCACGCAAGTGTCTCACCACCCAATAGGTAAGCAGTTTCGTTTTGCGTCCCCCGGCCCCAGAGCCGAGAGAAATGCTCGTTCGTTCGTCCGGTCCCAAAAAGGTGGGCGAGAGGAGAAAGGGCAGGCTGATTGCTCAGAGTCGTCGGGGTGCTCTGGGGCCCCTCTCGTCCCACCAAAGAAACGCAGAGAAAGAGAGGTCCTTGACAAGGGAGAGGGAAGACTCTGGGCCTGTGCTCTCCGGGAGACAGGCCTCTGCAGGCCTGGCCGGGAGCCCAGGCCGAAGCCCGCAGGTCACCGGTGGGAAAGGCCGGGGTTCCCCTGACACAAGGTGGAGGTGACGGCGATGGGAGACAGCATGTCTGTGACCATGGCCGTGGGAGAGACCTGCAGGGCAACGCCGGCCGGCCCTAGGTAGGCCCCCGCTTGAGGAGGCCTCGGGGACTTTGGTGGGCAAGGAAACCCCTCTTCAGACGGGTCTGGCTGGCAGCCTGGCCCAACCCAGACCCTTGGCCTGGGTCAGGTGAGCTATGGCACGGAGAGGGGGCTCTCCCAGCAGCCCCAGATCTGGCCCAGGGGTCCCTTCCCCCACAGCCCCTTCTGCAAGGGGCCCTGCCCCTCCCCCTGCCTGAGAACTCAGCCCTCTGCCCCCCAGCAAGTGTGAGGAAGGAACTATTCCTATCCTACAGTGGCCCCTAGCGGTGGAAGTTTTGCCTCTGACTTTGGGCAAGGGAGCCGCTCTCTTGTTCCTGGAGCTTCTTCTGTCTCTTGGCTTTTCGCCAGACAGACGGGAGGGAACAACTGTCCAGGACAGCATAGCAGAGCTTCTCTCCTGGCCCAGTCCCCACCCAGCAGGCTCCACCCACGTCGGCCACCCCTTCCGTCGCGTCCCCGTGGCCTCCTGGTGGCATTCGGTGTATACATTTTGGAAGCCCGCTTCCCCCAGCGCTGGAGGTTTTCCTGGCAGTGGACGCGCTGCCCGAAGTGCATCGGGTGGGTTTCGGCAGGATGCCTATTGGCCTCATCTGTCCCGGCACTGCCACCGGGGACCACTCCCGAGGGCAGAAAACGCCTCCCCGCCCCCTCCCCCAATCCCTCACCACCGTCTTCCCTCTCCCGGGCTTGGGCACCTCGCGCCAGTGGCCACCGTCTCCAGAGCAACCAGGAGGGGCGGGGTCGGGGCGAGTCTGCCGGGGGCGGGGTGAGTGGCGCCTGCGCGCCAGGGCGGCGGTGGGCGTGGCCGGCCCAGCGGGCCGGGGCGCCTGCGCTTTGGTCCCGGCTTTGCGGGCGTCAGAGAGCGGCGTACGGCGGCGCGGGAGGCCTGGCGCTTGCCCCTGCCCCTCCCCCACCCCTGCCCCGGGCGCCGTCCGGGCGCCCCGAAAGGAGGGGCTGAGGAGGGAGGCAGCGGATGGGGCGAGAGGGGGCTTAGATCCCATCCCACAGGGCTGCTGGATGCGGCTCTCCCGCTGGCAGGTGTCGGCACTTTTGCTTCCCTGCGCGGTGAGGACCGTGTTCTCCTCCCTCTCAGCTGACCTGGGCCGGTCCAAGGAACCTGAGCGCAGGTGGTGCACCTGCGCTGGGGCTCAGGTCCCAGCTGGCACGGGGCCTGTCCAGAGACACGCAGAAGCCTGTCTCCTGAGCATGCACGCACCCAGTGCCAGGCTCAGCCGCAGCCAAAGTGACAGAAGAAGAGGCATGTGTAGGGAGGCCCCCCTGCAACCGAATCCCCCCTCCCCCGCGTGCGAGAGCACGGATTCCCCAGTAGAGCCCACTGGCAGGGCACTGAGGCCCGGAGCCACCTGCCATCAGCAGCGTAGTCCTGGGTGTCCCCGCAGCCCTCAGGAGCACCAGGGCCTGGGGCTTGATCGACCAGGCAGCTGCGCCTCGGCGAGAAGGGCTATCTGCTTCGCTTTGGAAATCTGGACAGTATCCCTGCGGCATTGGCCGCTACGGTAGCTTGGAACGGCAATCAGTAGGAACATCACCTGGTTGCGTGGCGTGCTCTGGCAGAGGGAAGTGTGCTTAAGATGATGGGTTCTCACTTTTTTTCCCCCCAAAACGGACGGTTACGACTCGAGTCAAGGCCCAAACAACCCATACGTCCGCTTTGGACGGTCACGATGGCCGCTTAGAATATACCCGGTCCATGGAACCCCTGGACCTGTAAGCCCACTTGACCGCAGTGCCTGCCTCAAGTGAGCAGAAATGATTTCCACGCAAGTGTCTCACCACCCAATAGGTAAGCAGTTTCGTTTTGCGTCCCCCGGCCCCAGAGCCGAGAGAAATGCTCGTTCGTTCGTCCGGTCCCAAAAAGGTGGGCGAGAGGAGAAAGGGCAGGCTGATTGCTCAGAGTCGTCGGGGTGCTCTGGGGCCCCTCTCGTCCCACCAAAGAAACGCAGAGAAAGAGAGGTCCTTGACAAGGGAGAGGGAAGACTCTGGGCCTGTGCTCTCCGGGAGACAGGCCTCTGCAGGCCTGGCCGGGAGCCCAGGCCGAAGCCCGCAGGTCACCGGTGGGAAAGGCCGGGGTTCCCCTGACACAAGGTGGAGGTGACGGCGATGGGAGACAGCATGTCTGTGACCATGGCCGTGGGAGAGACCTGCAGGGCAACGCCGGCCGGCCCTAGGTAGGCCCCCGCTTGAGGAGGCCTCGGGGACTTTGGTGGGCAAGGAAACCCCTCTTCAGACGGGTCTGGCTGGCAGCCTGGCCCAACCCAGACCCTTGGCCTGGGTCAGGTGAGCTATGGCACGGAGAGGGGGCTCTCCCAGCAGCCCCAGATCTGGCCCAGGGGTCCCTTCCCCCACAGCCCCTTCTGCAAGGGGCCCTGCCCCTCCCCCTGCCTTAGAACTCAGCCCTCTGCCCCCCAGCAAGTGTGAGGAAGGAACTATTCCTATCCTACAGTGGCCCCTAGCGGTGGAAGTTTTGCCTCTGACTTTGGGCAAGGGAGCCGCTCTCTTGTTCCTGGAGCTTCTTCTGTCTCTTGGCTTTTCGCCAGACAGACGGGAGGGAACAACTGTCCAGGACAGCATAGCAGAGCTTCTCTCCTGGCCCAGTCCCCACCCAGCAGGCTCCACCCACGTCGGCCACCCCTTCCGTCGCGTCCCCGTGGCCTCCTGGTGGCATTCGGTGTATACATTTTGGAAGCCCGCTTCCCCCAGCGCTGGAGGTTTTCCTGGCAGTGGACGCGCTGCCCGAAGTGCATCGGGTGGGTTTCGGCAGGATGCCTATTGGCCTCATCGGTCCCGGCACTGCCACCGGGGACCACTCCCGAGGGCAGAAAACGCCTCCCCGCCCCCTCCCCCAATCCCTCACCACCGTCTTCCCTCTCCCGGGCTTGGGCACCTCGCGCCAGTGGCCACCGTCTCCAGAGCAACCAGGAGGGGCGGGGTCGGGGCGAGTCTGCCGGGGGCGGGGTGAGTGGCGCCTGCGCGCCAGGGCGGCGGTGGGCGTGGCCGGCCCAGCGGGCCGGGGCGCCTGCGCTTTGGTCCCGGCTTTGCGGGCGTCAGAGAGCGGCGTACGGCGGCGCGGGAGGCCTGGCGCTTGCCCCTGCCCCTCCCCCACCCCTGCCCCGGGCGCCGTCCGGGCGCCCCGAAAGGAGGGGCTGAGGAGGGAGGCAGCGGATGGGGCGAGAGGGGGCTTAGATCCCATCCCACAGGGCTGCTGGATGCGGCTCTCCCGCTGGCAGGTGTCGGCACTTTTGCTTCCCTGCGCGGTGAGGACCGTGTTCTCCTCCCTCTCAGCTGACCTGGGCCGGTCCAAGGAACCTGAGCGCAGGTGGTGCACCTGCGCTGGGGCTCAGGTCCCAGCTGGCACGGGGCCTGTCCAGAGACACGCAGAAGCCTGTCTCCTGAGCATGCACGCACCCAGTGCCAGGCTCAGCCGCAGCCAAAGTGACAGAAGAAGAGGCATGTGTAGGGAGGCCCCCCTGCAACCGAATCCCCCCTCCCCCGCGTGCGAGAGCACGGATTCCCCAGTAGAGCCCACTGGCAGGGCACTGAGGCCCGGAGCCACCTGCCATCAGCAGCGTAGTCCTGGGTGTCCCCGCAGCCCTCAGGAGCACCAGGGCCTGGGGCTTGATCGACCAGGCAGCTGCGCCTCGGCGAGAAGGGCTATCTGCTTCGCTTTGGAAATCTGGACAGTATCCCTGCGGCATTGGCCGCTACGGTAGCTTGGAACGGCAATCAGTAGGAACATCACCTGGTTGCGTGGCGTGCTCTGGCAGAGGGAAGTGTGCTTAAGATGATGGGTTCTCACTTTTTTTCCCCCCAAAACGGACGGTTACGACTCGAGTCAAGGCCCAAACAACCCATACGTCCGCTTTGGACGGTCACGATGGCCGCTTAGAATATACCCGGTCCATGGAACCCCTGGACCTGTAAGCCCACTTGACCGCAGTGCCTGCCTCAAGTGAGCAGAAATGATTTCCACGCAAGTGTCTCACCACCCAATAGGTAAGCAGTTTCGTTTTGCGTCCCCCGGCCCCAGAGCCGAGAGAAATGCTCGTTCGTTCGTCCGGTCCCAAAAAGGTGGGCGAGAGGAGAAAGGGCAGGCTGATTGCTCAGAGTCGTCGGGGTGCTCTGGGGCCCCTCTCGTCCCACCAAAGAAACGCAGAGAAAGAGAGGTCCTTGACAAGGGAGAGGGAAGACTCTGGGCCTGTGCTCTCCGGGAGACAGGCCTCTGCAGGCCTGGCCGGGAGCCCAGGCCGAAGCCCGCAGGTCACCGGTGGGAAAGGCCGGGGTTCCCCTGACACAAGGTGGAGGTGACGGCGATGGGAGACAGCATGTCTGTGACCATGGCCGTGGGAGAGACCTGCAGGGCAACGCCGGCCGGCCCTAGGTAGGCCCCCGCTTGAGGAGGCCTCGGGGACTTTGGTGGGCAAGGAAACCCCTCTTCAGACGGGTCTGGCTGGCAGCCTGGCCCAACCCAGACCCTTGGCCTGGGTCAGGTGAGCTATGGCACGGAGAGGGGGCTCTCCCAGCAGCCCCAGATCTGGCCCAGGGGTCCCTTCCCCCACAGCCCCTTCTGCAAGGGGCCCTGCCCCTCCCCCTGCCTTAGAACTCAGCCCTCTGCCCCCCAGCAAGTGTGAGGAAGGAACTATTCCTATCCTACAGTGGCCCCTAGCGGTGGAAGTTTTGCCTCTGACTTTGGGCAAGGGAGCCGCTCTCTTGTTCCTGGAGCTTCTTCTGTCTCTTGGCTTTTCGCCAGACAGACGGGAGGGAACAACTGTCCAGGACAGCATAGCAGAGCTTCTCTCCTGGCCCAGTCCCCACCCAGCAGGCTCCACCCACGTCGGCCACCCCTTCCGTCGCGTCCCCGTGGCCTCCTGGTGGCATTCGGTGTATACATTTTGGAAGCCCGCTTCCCCCAGCGCTGGAGGTTTTCCTGGCAGTGGACGCGCTGCCCGAAGTGCATCGGGTGGGTTTCGGCAGGATGCCTATTGGCCTCATCGGTCCCGGCACTGCCACCGGGGACCACTCCCGAGGGCAGAAAACGCCTCCCCGCCCCCTCCCCCAATCCCTCACCACCGTCTTCCCTCTCCCGGGCTTGGGCACCTCGCGCCAGTGGCCACCGTCTCCAGAGCAACCAGGAGGGGCGGGGTCGGGGCGAGTCTGCCGGGGGCGGGGTGAGTGGCGCCTGCGCGCCAGGGCGGCGGTGGGCGTGGCCGGCCCAGCGGGCCGGGGCGCCTGCGCTTTGGTCCCGGCTTTGCGGGCGTCAGAGAGCGGCGTACGGCGGCGCGGGAGGCCTGGCGCTTGCCCCTGCCCCTCCCCCACCCCTGCCCCGGGCGCCGTCCGGGCGCCCCGAAAGGAGGGGCTGAGGAGGGAGGCAGCGGATGGGGCGAGAGGGGGCTTAGATCCCATCCCACAGGGCTGCTGGATGCGGCTCTCCCGCTGGCAGGTGTCGGCACTTTTGCTTCCCTGCGCGGTGAGGACCGTGTTCTCCTCCCTCTCAGCTGACCTGGGCCGGTCCAAGGAACCTGAGCGCAGGTGGTGCACCTGCGCTGGGGCTCAGGTCCCAGCTGGCACGGGGCCTGTCCAGAGACACGCAGAAGCCTGTCTCCTGAGCATGCACGCACCCAGTGCCAGGCTCAGCCGCAGCCAAAGTGACAGAAGAAGAGGCATGTGTAGGGAGGCCCCCCTGCAACCGAATCCCCCCTCCCCCGCGTGCGAGAGCACGGATTCCCCAGTAGAGCCCACTGGCAGGGCACTGAGGCCCGGAGCCACCTGCCATCAGCAGCGTAGTCCTGGGTGTCCCCGCAGCCCTCAGGAGCACCAGGGCCTGGGGCTTGATCGACCAGGCAGCTGCGCCTCGGCGAGAAGGGCTATCTGCTTCGCTTTGGAAATCTGGACAGTATCCCTGCGGCATTGGCCGCTACGGTAGCTTGGAACGGCAATCAGTAGGAACATCACCTGGTTGCGTGGCGTGCTCTGGCAGAGGGAAGTGTGCTTAAGATGATGGGTTCTCACTTTTTTTCCCCCCAAAACGGACGGTTACGACTCGAGTCAAGGCCCAAACAACCCATACGTCCGCTTTGGACGGTCACGATGGCCGCTTAGAATATACCCGGTCCATGGAACCCCTGGACCTGTAAGCCCACTTGACCGCAGTGCCTGCCTCAAGTGAGCAGAAATGATTTCCACGCAAGTGTCTCACCACCCAATAGGTAAGCAGTTTCGTTTTGCGTCCCCCGGCCCCAGAGCCGAGAGAAATGCTCGTTCGTTCGTCCGGTCCCAAAAAGGTGGGCGAGAGGAGAAAGGGCAGGCTGATTGCTCAGAGTCGTCGGGGTGCTCTGGGGCCCCTCTCGTCCCACCAAAGAAACGCAGAGAAAGAGAGGTCCTTGACAAGGGAGAGGGAAGACTCTGGGCCTGTGCTCTCCGGGAGACAGGCCTCTGCAGGCCTGGCCGGGAGCCCAGGCCGAAGCCCGCAGGTCACCGGTGGGAAAGGCCGGGGTTCCCCTGACACAAGGTGGAGGTGACGGCGATGGGAGACAGCATGTCTGTGACCATGGCCGTGGGAGAGACCTGCAGGGCAACGCCGGCCGGCCCTAGGTAGGCCCCCGCTTGAGGAGGCCTCGGGGACTTTGGTGGGCAAGGAAACCCCTCTTCAGACGGGTCTGGCTGGCAGCCTGGCCCAACCCAGACCCTTGGCCTGGGTCAGGTGAGCTATGGCATGGAGAGGGGGCTCTCCCAGCAGCCCCAGATCTGGCCCAGGGGTCCCTTCCCCCACAGCCCCTTCTGCAAGGGGCCCTGCCCCTCCCCCTGCCTGAGAACTCAGCCCTCTGCCCCCCAGCAAGTGTGAGGAAGGAACTATTCCTATCCTACAGTGGCCCCTAGCGGTGGAAGTTTTGCCTCTGACTTTGGGCAAGGGAGCCGCTCTCTTGTTCCTGGAGCTTCTTCTGTCTCTTGGCTTTTTGCCAGACAGACGGGAGGGAACAACTGTCCAGGACAGCATAGCAGAGCTTCTCTCCTGGCCCAGTCCCCACCCAGCAGGCTCCACCCACGTCGGCCACCCCTTCCGTCGCGTCCCCGTGGCCTCCTGGTGGCATTCGGTGTATACATTTTGGAAGCCCGCTTCCCCCAGCGCTGGAGGTTTTCCTGGCAGTGGACGCGCTGCCCGAAGTGCATCGGGTGGGTTTCGGCAGGATGCCTATTGGCCTCATCTGTCCCGGCACTGCCACCGGGGACCACTCCCGAGGGCAGAAAACGCCTCCCCGCCCCCTCCCCAAATCCCTCACCACCGTCTTCCCTCTCCCGGGCTTGGGCACCTCGCGCCAGTGGCCACCGTCTCCAGAGCAACCAGGAGGGGCGGGGTCGGGGCGAGTCTGCCGGGGGCGGGGTGAGTGGCGCCTGCGCGCCAGGGCGGCGGTGGGCGTGGCCGGCCCAGCGGGCCGGGGCGCCTGCGCTTTGGTCCCGGCTTTGCGGGCGTCAGAGAGCGGCGTACGGCGGCGCGGGAGGCCTGGCGCTTGCCCCTGCCCCTCCCCCACCCCTGCCCCGGGCGCCGTCCGGGCGCCCCGAAAGGAGGGGCTGAGGAGGGAGGCAGCGGATGGGGCGAGAGGGGGCTTAGATCCCACAGGGCTGCTGGATGCGGCTCTCCCGCTGGCAGGTGTCGGCACTTTTGCTTCCCTGCGCGGTGAGGACCGTGTTCTCCTCCCTCTCAGCTGACCTGGGCCGGTCCAAGGAACCTGAGCGCAGGTGGTGCACCTGCGCTGGGGCTCAGGTCCCAGCTGGCACGGGGCCTGTCCAGAGACACGCAGAAGCCTGTCTCCTGAGCATGCACGCACCCAGTGCCAGGCTCAGCCGCAGCCAAAGTGACAGAAGAAGAGGCATGTGTAGGGAGGCCCCCCTGCAACCGAATCCCCCCTCCCCCGCGTGCGAGAGCACGGATTCCCCAGTAGAGCCCACTGGCAGGGCACTGAGGCCCGGAGCCACCTGCCATCAGCAGCGTAGTCCTGGGTGTCCCCGCAGCCCTCAGGAGCACCAGGGCCTGGGGCTTGATCGACCAGGCAGCTGCGCCTCGGCGAGAAGGGCTATCTGCTTCGCTTTGGAAATCTGGACAGTATCCCTGCGGCATTGGCCGCTACGGTAGCTTGGAACGGCAATCAGTAGGAACATCACCTGGTTGCGTGGCGTGCTCTGGCAGAGGGAAGTGTGCTTAAGATGATGGGTTCTCACTTTTTTTCCCCCCAAAACGGACGGTTACGACTCGAGTCAAGGCCCAAACAACCCATACGTCCGCTTTGGACGGTCACGATGGCCGCTTAGAATATACCCGGTCCATGGAACCCCTGGACCTGTAAGCCCACTTGACCGCAGTGCCTGCCTCAAGTGAGCAGAAATGATTTCCACGCAAGTGTCTCACCACCCAATAGGTAAGCAGTTTCGTTTTGCGTCCCCCGGCCCCAGAGCCGAGAGAAATGCTCGTTCGTTCGTCCGGTCCCAAAAAGGTGGGCGAGAGGAGAAAGGGCAGGCTGATTGCTCAGAGTCGTCGGGGTGCTCTGGGGCCCCTCTTGTCCCACCAAAGAAACGCAGAGAAAGAGAGGTCCTTGACAAGGGAGAGGGAAGACTCTGGGCCTGTGCTCTCCGGGAGACAGGCCTCTGCAGGCCTGGCCGGGAGCCCAGGCCGAAGCCCGCAGGTCACCGGTGGGAAAGGCCGGGGTTCCCCTGACACAAGGTGGAGGTGACGGCGATGGGAGACAGCATGTCTGTGACCATGGCCGTGGGAGAGACCTGCAGGGCAACGCCGGCCGGCCCTAGGTAGGCCCCCGCTTGAGGAGGCCTCGGGGACTTTGGTGGGCAAGGAAACCCCTCTTCAGACGGGTCTGGCTGGCAGCCTGGCCCAACCCAGACCCTTGGCCTGGGTCAGGTGAGCTATGGCATGGAGAGGGGGCTCTCCCAGCAGCCCCAGATCTGGCCCAGGGGTCCCTTCCCCCACAGCCCCTTCTGCAAGGGGCCCTGCCCCTCCCCCTGCCTGAGAACTCAGCCCTCTGCCCCCCAGCAAGTGTGAGGAAGGAACTATTCCTATCCTACAGTGGCCCCTAGCGGTGGAAGTTTTGCCTCTGACTTTGGGCAAGGGAGCCGCTCTCTTGTTCCTGGAGCTTCTTCTGTCTCTTGGCTTTTCGCCAGACAGACGGGAGGGAACAACTGTCCAGGACAGCATAGCAGAGCTTCTCTCCTGGCCCAGTCCCCACCCAGCAGGCTCCACCCACGTCGGCCACCCCTTCCGTCGCGTCCCCGTGGCCTCCTGGTGGCATTCGGTGTATACATTTTGGAAGCCCGCTTCCCCCAGCGCTGGAGGTTTTCCTGGCAGTGGACGCGCTGCCCGAAGTGCATCGGGTGGGTTTCGGCAGGATGCCTATTGGCCTCATCTGTCCCGGCACTGCCACCGGGGACCACTCCCGAGGGCAGAAAAACGCCTCCCCGCCCCCTCCCCAAATCCCTCACCACCGTCTTCCCTCTCCCGGGCTTGGGCACCTCGCGCCAGTGGCCACCGTCTCCAGAGCAACCAGGAGGGGCGGGGTCGGGGCGAGTCTGCCGGGGGCGGGGTGAGTGGCGCCTGCGCGCCAGGGCGGCGGTGGGCGTGGCCGGCCCAGCGGGCCGGGGCGCCTGCGCTTTGGTCCCGGCTTTGCGGGCGTCAGAGAGCGGCGTACGGCGGCGCGGGAGGCCTGGCGCTTGCCCCTGCCCCTCCCCCACCCCTGCCCCGGGCGCCGTCCGGGCGCCCCGAAAGGAGGGGCTGAGGAGGGAGGCAGCGGATGGGGCGAGAGGGGGCTTAGATCCCATCCCACAGGGCTGCTGGATGCGGCTCTCCCGCTGGCAGGTGTCGGCACTTTTGCTTCCCTGCGCGGTGAGGACCGTGTTCTCCTCCCTCTCAGCTGACCTGGGCCGGTCCAAGGAACCTGAGCGCAGGTGGTGCACCTGCGCTGGGGCTCAGGTCCCAGCTGGCACGGGGCCTGTCCAGAGACACGCAGAAGCCTGTCTCCTGAGCATGCACGCACCCAGTGCCAGGCTCAGCCGCAGCCAAAGTGACAGAAGAAGAGGCATGTGTAGGGAGGCCCCCCTGCAACCGAATCCCCCCTCCCCCGCGTGCGAGAGCACGGATTCCCCAGTAGAGCCCACTGGCAGGGCACTGAGGCCCGGAGCCACCTGCCATCAGCAGCGTAGTCCTGGGTGTCCCCGCAGCCCTCAGGAGCACCAGGGCCTGGGGCTTGATCGACCAGGCAGCTGCGCCTCGGCGAGAAGGGCTATCTGCTTCGCTTTGGAAATCTGGACAGTATCCCTGCGGCATTGGCCGCTACGGTAGCTTGGAACGGCAATCAGTAGGAACATCACCTGGTTGCGTGGCGTGCTCTGGCAGAGGGAAGTGTGCTTAAGATGATGGGTTCTCACTTTTTTTCCCCCCAAAACGGACGGTTACGACTCGAGTCAAGGCCCAAACAACCCATACGTCCGCTTTGGACGGTCACGATGGCCGCTTAGAATATACCCGGTCCATGGAACCCCTGGACCTGTAAGCCCACTTGACCGCAGTGCCTGCCTCAAGTGAGCAGAAATGATTTCCACGCAAGTGTCTCACCACCCAATAGGTAAGCAGTTTCGTTTTGCGTCCCCCGGCCCCAGAGCCGAGAGAAATGCTCGTTCGTTCGTCCGGTCCCAAAAAGGTGGCGCGAGAGGAGAAAGGGCAGGCTGATTGC
The DNA here is from genome assembly GCF_030445035.2 of Dasypus novemcinctus. NCBI lineage: Eukaryota > Metazoa > Chordata > Mammalia > Cingulata > Dasypodidae > Dasypus > Dasypus novemcinctus. Next base: position 20,000 of record NW_026688420.1, on the reverse strand, counting down.
TCAGAGTCGTCGGGGTGCTCTGGGGCCCCTCTCGTCCCACCAAAGAAACGCAGAGAAAGAGAGGTCCTTGACAAGGGAGAGGGAAGACTCTGGGCCTGTGCTCTCCGGGAGACAGGCCTCTGCAGGCCTGGCCGGGAGCCCAGGCCGAAGCCCGCAGGTCACCGGTGGGAAAGGCCGGGGTTCCCCTGACACAAGGTGGAGGTGACGGCGATGGGAGACAGCATGTCTGTGACCATGGCCGTGGGAGAGACCTGCAGGGCAACGCCGGCCGGCCCTAGGTAGGCCCCCGCTTGAGGAGGCCTCGGGGACTTTGGTGGGCAAGGAAACCCCTCTTCAGACGGGTCTGGCTGGCAGCCTGGCCCAACCCAGACCCTTGGCCTGGGTCAGGTGAGCTATGGCACGGAGAGGGGGCTCTCCCAGCAGCCCCAGATCTGGCCCAGGGGTCCCTTCCCCCACAGCCCCTTCTGCAAGGGGCCCTGCCCCTCCCCCTGCCTTAGAACTCAGCCCTCTGCCCCCCAGCAAGTGTGAGGAAGGAACTATTCCTATCCTACAGTGGCCCCTAGCGGTGGAAGTTTTGCCTCTGACTTTGGGCAAGGGAGCCGCTCTCTTGTTCCTGGAGCTTCTTCTGTCTCTTGGCTTTTCGCCAGACAGACGGGAGGGAACAACTGTCCAGGACAGCATAGCAGAGCTTCTCTCCTGGCCCAGTCCCCACCCAGCAGGCTCCACCCACGTCGGCCACCCCTTCCGTCGCGTCCCCGTGGCCTCCTGGTGGCATTCGGTGTATACATTTTGGAAGCCCGCTTCCCCCAGCGCTGGAGGTTTTCCTGGCAGTGGACGCGCTGCCCGAAGTGCATCGGGTGGGTTTCGGCAGGATGCCTATTGGCCTCATCGGTCCCGGCACTGCCACCGGGGACCACTCCCGAGGGCAGAAAACGCCTCCCCGCCCCCTCCCCCAATCCCTCACCACCGTCTTCCCTCTCCCGGGCTTGGGCACCTCGCGCCAGTGGCCACCGTCTCCAGAGCAACCAGGAGGGGCGGGGTCGGGGCGAGTCTGCCGGGGGCGGGGTGAGTGGCGCCTGCGCGCCAGGGCGGCGGTGGGCGTGGCCGGCCCAGCGGGCCGGGGCGCCTGCGCTTTGGTGCCGGCTTTGCGGGCGTCAGAGAGCGGCGTACGGCGGCGCGGGAGGCCTGGCGCTTGCCCCTGCCCCTCCCCCACCCCTGCCCCGGGCGCCGTCCGGGCGCCCCGAAAGGAGGGGCTGAGGAGGGAGGCAGCGGATGGGGCGAGAGGGGGCTTAGATCCCACAGGGCTGCTGGATGCGGCTCTCCCGCTGGCAGGTGTCGGCACTTTTGCTTCCCTCCGCGGTGAGGACCGTGTTCTCCTCCCTCTCAGCTGACCTGGGCCGGTCCAAGGAACCTGAGCGCAGGTGGTGCACCTGCGCTGGGGCTCAGGTCCCAGCTGGCACGGGGCCTGTCCAGAGACACGCAGAAGCCTGTCTCCTGAGCATGCACGCACCCAGTGCCAGGCTCAGCCGCAGCCAAAGTGACAGAAGAAGAGGCATGTGTAGGGAGGCCCCCCTGCAACCGAATCCCCCCTCCCCCGCGTGCGAGAGCACGGATTCCCCAGTAGAGCCCACTGGCAGGGCACTGAGGCCCGGAGCCACCTGCCATCAGCAGCGTAGTCCTGGGTGTCCCCGCAGCCCTCAGGAGCACCAGGGCCTGGGGCTTGATCGACCAGGCAGCTGCGCCTCGGCGAGAAGGGCTATCTGCTTCGCTTTGGAAATCTGGACAGTATCCCTGCGGCATTGGCCGCTACGGTAGCTTGGAACGGCAATCAGTAGGAACATCACCTGGTTGCGTGGCGTGCTCTGGCAGAGGGAAGTGTGCTTAAGATGATGGGTTCTCACTTTTTTTCCCCCCAAAACGGACGGTTACGACTCGAGTCAAGGCCCAAACAACCCATACGTCCGCTTTGGACGGTCACGATGGCCGCTTAGAATATACCCGGTCCATGGAACCCCTGGACCTGTAAGCCCACTTGACCGCAGTGCCTGCCTCAAGTGAGCAGAAATGATTTCCACGCAAGTGTCTCACCACCCAATAGGTAAGCAGTTTCGTTTTGCGTCCCCCGGCCCCAGAGCCGAGAGAAATGCTCGTTCGTTCGTCCGGTCCCAAAAAGGTGGGCGAGAGGAGAAAGGGCAGGCTGATTGCTCAGAGTCGTCGGGGTGCTCTGGGGCCCCTCTTGTCCCACCAAAGAAACGCAGAGAAAGAGAGGTCCTTGACAAGGGAGAGGGAAGACTCTGGGCCTGTGCTCTCCGGGAGACAGGCCTCTGCAGGCCTGGCCGGGAGCCCAGGCCGAAGCCCGCAGGTCACCGGTGGGAAAGGCCGGGGTTCCCCTGACACAAGGTGGAGGTGACGGCGATGGGAGACAGCATGTCTGTGACCATGGCCGTGGGAGAGACCTGCAGGGCAACGCCGGCCGGCCCTAGGTAGGCCCCCGCTTGAGGAGGCCTCGGGGACTTTGGTGGGCAAGGAAACCCCTCTTCAGACGGGTCTGGCTGGCAGCCTGGCCCAACCCAGACCCTTGGCCTGGGTCAGGTGAGCTATGGCATGGAGAGGGGGCTCTCCCAGCAGCCCCAGATCTGGCCCAGGGGTCCCTTCCCCCACAGCCCCTTCTGCAAGGGGCCCTGCCCCTCCCCCTGCCTGAGAACTCAGCCCTCTGCCCCCCAGCAAGTGTGAGGAAGGAACTATTCCTATCCTACAGTGGCCCCTAGCGGTGGAAGTTTTGCCTCTGACTTTGGGCAAGGGAGCCGCTCTCTTGTTCCTGGAGCTTCTTCTGTCTCTTGGCTTTTCGCCAGACAGACGGGAGGGAACAACTGTCCAGGACAGCATAGCAGAGCTTCTCTCCTGGCCCAGTCCCCACCCAGCAGGCTCCACCCACGTCGGCCACCCCTTCCGTCGCGTCCCCGTGGCCTCCTGGTGGCATTCGGTGTATACATTTTGGAAGCCCGCTTCCCCCAGCGCTGGAGGTTTTCCTGGCAGTGGACGCGCTGCCCGAAGTGCATCGGGTGGGTTTCGGCAGGATGCCTATTGGCCTCATCTGTCCCGGCACTGCCACCGGGGACCACTCCCGAGGGCAGAAAACGCCCTCCCCGCCCCCTCCCCAAATCCCTCACCACCGTCTTCCCTCTCCCGGGCTTGGGCACCTCGCGCCAGTGGCCACCGTCTCCAGAGCAACCAGGAGGGGCGGGGTCGGGGCGAGTCTGCCGGGGGCGGGGTGAGTGGCGCCTGCGCGCCAGGGCGGCGGTGGGCGTGGCCGGCCCAGCGGGCCGGGGCGCCTGCGCTTTGGTCCCGGCTTTGCGGGCGTCAGAGAGCGGCGTACGGCGGCGCGGGAGGCCTGGCGCTTGCCCCTGCCCCTCCCCCACCCCTGCCCCGGGCGCCGTCCGGGCGCCCCGAAAGGAGGGGCTGAGGAGGGAGGCAGCGGATGGGGCGAGAGGGGGCTTAGATCCCATCCCACAGGGCTGCTGGATGCGGCTCTCCCGCTGGCAGGTGTCGGCACTTTTGCTTCCCTGCGCGGTGAGGACCGTGTTCTCCTCCCTCTCAGCTGACCTGGGCCGGTCCAAGGAACCTGAGCGCAGGTGGTGCACCTGCGCTGGGGCTCAGGCTCAGGTCCCAGCTGGCACGGGGCCTGTCCAGAGACACGCAGAAGCCTGTCTCCTGAGCATGCACGCACCCAGTGCCAGGCTCAGCCGCAGCCAAAGTGACAGAAGAAGAGGCATGTGTAGGGAGGCCCCCCTGCAACCGAATCCCCCCTCCCCCGCGTGCGAGAGCACGGATTCCCCAGTAGAGCCCACTGGCAGGGCACTGAGGCCCGGAGCCACCTGCCATCAGCAGCGTAGTCCTGGGTGTCCCCGCAGCCCTCAGGAGCACCAGGGCCTGGGGCTTGATCGACCAGGCAGCTGCGCCTCGGCGAGAAGGGCTATCTGCTTCGCTTTGGAAATCTGGACAGTATCCCTGCGGCATTGGCCGCTACGGTAGCTTGGAACGGCAATCAGTAGGACATCACCTGGTTGCGTGGCGTGCTCTGGCAGAGGGAAGTGTGCTTAAGATGATGGGTTCTCACTTTTTTTCCCCCCAAAACGGACGGTTACGACTCGAGTCAAGGCCCAAACAACCCATACGTCCGCTTTGGACGGTCACGATGGCCGCTTAGAATATACCCGGTCCATGGAACCCCTGGACCTGTAAGCCCACTTGACCGCAGTGCCTGCCTCAAGTGAGCAGAAATGATTTCCACGCAAGTGTCTCACCACCCAATAGGTAAGCAGTTTCGTTTTGCGTCCCCCGGCCCCAGAGCCGAGAGAAATGCTCGTTCGTTCGTCCGGTCCCAAAAAGGTGGGCGAGAGGAGAAAGGGCAGGCTGATTGCTCAGAGTCGTCGGGGTGCTCTGGGGCCCCTCTCGTCCCACCAAAGAAACGCAGAGAAAGAGAGGTCCTTGACAAGGGAGAGGGAAGACTCTGGGCCTGTGCTCTCCGGGAGGACAGGCCTCTGCAGGCCTGGCCGGGAGCCCAGGCCGAAGCCCGCAGGTCACCGGTGGGAAAGGCCGGGGTTCCCCTGACACAAGGTGGAGGTGACGGCGATGGGAGACAGCATGTCTGTGACCATGGCCGTGGGAGAGACCTGCAGGGCAACGCCGGCCGGCCCTAGGTAGGCCCCCCGCTTGAGGAGGCCTCGGGGACTTTGGTGGGCAAGGAAACCCCTCTTCAGACGGGTCTGGCTGGCAGCCTGGCCCAACCCAGACCCTTGGCCTGGGTCAGGTGAGCTATGGCACGGAGAGGGGGCTCTCCCAGCAGCCCCAGATCTGGCCCAGGGGTCCCTTCCCCCACAGCCCCTTCTGCAAGGGGCCCTGCCCCTCCCCCTGCCTTAGAACTCAGCCCTCTGCCCCCCAGCAAGTGTGAGGAAGGAACTATTCCTATCCTACAGTGGCCCCTAGCGGTGGAAGTTTTGCCTCTGACTTTGGGCAAGGGAGCCGCTCTCTTGTTCCTGGAGCTTCTTCTGTCTCTTGGCTTTTCGCCAGACAGACGGGAGGGAACAACTGTCCAGGACAGCATAGCAGAGCTTCTCTCCTGGCCCAGTCCCCACCCAGCAGGCTCCACCCACGTCGGCCACCCCTTCCGTCGCGTCCCCGTGGCCTCCTGGTGGCATTCGGTGTATACATTTTGGAAGCCCGCTTCCCCCAGCGCTGGAGGTTTTCCTGGCAGTGGACGCGCTGCCCGAAGTGCATCGGGTGGGTTTCGGCAGGATGCCTATTGGCCTCATCGGTCCCGGCACTGCCACCGGGGACCACTCCCGAGGGCAGAAAACGCCTCCCCGCCCCCTCCCCCAATCCCTCACCACCGTCTTCCCTCTCCCGGGCTTGGGCACCTCGCGCCAGTGGCCACCGTCTCCAGAGCAACCAGGAGGGGCGGGGTCGGGGCGAGTCTGCCGGGGGCGGGGTGAGTGGCGCCTGCGCGCCAGGGCGGCGGTGGGCGTGGCCGGCCCAGCGGGCCGGGGCGCCTGCGCTTTGGTCCCGGCTTTGCGGGCGTCAGAGAGCGGCGTACGGCGGCGCGGGAGGCCTGGCGCTTGCCCCTGCCCCTCCCCCACCCCTGCCCCGGGCGCCGTCCGGGCGCCCGAAAGGAGGGGCTGAGGAGGGAGGCAGCGGATGGGGCGAGAGGGGGCTTAGATCCCACAGGGCTGCTGGATGCGGCTCTCCCGCTGGCAGGTGTCGGCACTTTTGCTTCCCTCCGCGGTGAGGACCGTGTTCTCCTCCCTCTCAGCTGACCTGGGCCGGTCCAAGGAACCTGAGCGCAGGTGGTGCACCTGCGCTGGGGCTCAGGTCCCAGCTGGCACGGGGCCTGTCCAGAGACACGCAGAAGCCTGTCTCCTGAGCATGCACGCACCCAGTGCCAGGCTCAGCCGCAGCCAAAGTGACAGAAGAAGAGGCATGTGTAGGGAGGCCCCCCTGCAACCGAATCCCCCCTCCCCCGCGTGCGAGAGCACGGATTCCCCAGTAGAGCCCACTGGCAGGGCACTGAGGCCCGGAGCCACCTGCCATCAGCAGCGTAGTCCTGGGTGTCCCCGCAGCCCTCAGGAGCACCAGGGCCTGGGGCTTGATCGACCAGGCAGCTGCGCCTCGGCGAGAAGGGCTATCTGCTTCGCTTTGGAAATCTGGACAGTATCCCTGCGGCATTGGCCGCTACGGTAGCTTGGAACGGCAATCAGTAGGAACATCACCTGGTTGCGTGGCGTGCTCTGGCAGAGGGAAGTGTGCTTAAGATGATGGGTTCTCACTTTTTTTCCCCCCAAAACGGACGGTTACGACTCGAGTCAAGGCCCAAACAACCCATACGTCCGCTTTGGACGGTCACGATGGCCGCTTAGAATATACCCGGTCCATGGAACCCCTGGACCTGTAAGCCCACTTGACCGCAGTGCCTGCCTCAAGTGAGCAGAAATGATTTCCACGCAAGTGTCTCACCACCCAATAGGTAAGCAGTTTCGTTTTGCGTCCCCCGGCCCCAGAGCCGAGAGAAATGCTCGTTCGTTCGTCCGGTCCCAAAAAGGTGGGCGAGAGGAGAAAGGGCAGGCTGATTGCTCAGAGTCGTCGGGGTGCTCTGGGGCCCCTCTCGTCCCACCAAAGAAACGCAGAGAAAAGAGAGGTCCTTGACAAGGGAGAGGGAAGACTCTGGGCCTGTGCTCTCCGGGAGACAGGCCTCTGCAGGCCTGGCCGGGAGCCCAGGCCGAAGCCCGCAGGTCACCGGTGGGAAAGGCCGGGGTTCCCCTGACACAAGGTGGAGGTGACGGCGATGGGAGACAGCATGTCTGTGACCATGGCCGTGGGAGAGACCTGCAGGGCAACGCCGGCCGGCCCTAGGTAGGCCCCCGCTTGAGGAGGCCTCGGGGACTTTGGTGGGCAAGGAAACCCCTCTTCAGACGGGTCTGGCTGGCAGCCTGGCCCAACCCAGACCCTTGGCCTGGGTCAGGTGAGCTATGGCACGGAGAGGGGGCTCTCCCAGCAGCCCCAGATCTGGCCAGGGGTCCCTTCCCCCACAGCCCCTTCTGCAAGGGGCCCTGCCCCTCCCCCTGCCTGAGAACTCAGCCCTCTGCCCCCCAGCAAGTGTGAGGAAGGAACTATTCCTATCCTACAGTGGCCCCTAGCGGTGGAAGTTTTGCCTCTGACTTTGGGCAAGGGAGCCGCTCTCTTGTTCCTGGAGCTTCTTCTGTCTCTTGGCTTTTCGCCAGACAGACGGGAGGGAACAACTGTCCAGGACAGCATAGCAGAGCTTCTCTCCTGCCCAGTCCCCACCCAGCAGGCTCACCCACGTCGGCCACCCCCTTCCGTCGCGTCCCCGTGGCCTCCTGGTGGCATTCGGTGTATACATTTTGGAAGCCCGCTTCCCCCAGCGCTGGAGGTTTTCCTGGCAGTGGACGCGCTGCCCGAAGTGCATCGGGTGGGTTTCGGCAGGATGCCTATTGGCCTCATCTGTCCCGGCACTGCCACCGGGGACCACTCCCGAGGGCAGAAAACGCCTCCCCGCCCCCTCCCCCAATCCCTCACCACCGTCTTCCCTCTCCCGGGCTTGGGCACCTCGCGCCAGTGGCCACCGTCTCCAGAGCAACCAGGAGGGGCGGGGTCGGGGCGAGTCTGCCGGGGGTGGGGTGAGTGGCGCCTGCGCGCCAGGGCGGCGGTGGGCGTGGCCGGCCCAGCGGGCCGGGGCGCCTGCGCTTTGGTCCCGGCTTTGCGGGCGTCAGAGAGCGGCGTACGGCGGCGCGGGAGGCCTGGCGCTTGCCCCTGCCCCTCCCCCACCCCTGCCCCGGGCGCCGTCCGGGCGCCCCGAAAGGAGGGGCTGAGGAGGGAGGCAGCGGATGGGGCGAGAGGGGGCTTAGATCCCATCCCACAGGGCTGCTGGATGCGGCTCTCCCGCTGGCAGGTGTCGGCACTTTTGCTTCCCTGCGCGGTGAGGACCGTGTTCTCCTCCCTCTCAGCTGACCTGGGCCGGTCCAAGGAACCTGAGCGCAGGTGGTGCACCTGCGCTGGGGCTCAGGTCCCAGCTGGCACGGGGCCTGTCCAGAGACACGCAGAAGCCTGTCTCCTGAGCATGCACGCACCCAGTGCCAGGCTCAGCCGCAGCCAAAGTGACAGAAGAAGAGGCATGTGTAGGGAGGCCCCCCCTGCAACCGAATCCCCCCTCCCCCGCGTGCGAGAGCACGGATTCCCCAGTAGAGCCCACTGGCAGGGCACTGAGGCCCGGAGCCACCTGCCATCAGCAGCGTAGTCCTGGGTGTCCCCGCAGCCCTCAGGAGCACCAGGGCCTGGGGCTTGATCGACCAGGCAGCTGCGCCTCGGCGAGAAGGGCTATCTGCTTCGCTTTGGAAATCTGGACAGTATCCCTGCGGCATTGGCCGCTACGGTAGCTTGGAACGGCAATCAGTAGGAACATCACCTGGTTGCGTGGCGTGCTCTGGCAGAGGGAAGTGTGCTTAAGATGATGGGTTCTCACTTTTTTTCCCCCCAAAACGGACGGTTACGACTCGAGTCAAGGCCCAAACAACCCATACGTCCGCTTTGGACGGTCACGATGGCCGCTTAGAATATACCCGGTCCATGGAACCCCTGGACCTGTAAGCCCACTTGACCGCAGTGCCTGCCTCAAGTGAGCAGAAATGATTTCCACGCAAGTGTCTCACCACCCAATAGGTAAGCAGTTTCGTTTTGCGTCCCCCGGCCCCAGAGCCGAGAGAAATGCTCGTTCGTTTGTCCGGTCCCAAAAAGGTGGGCGAGAGGAGAAAGGGCAGGCTGATTGCTCAGAGTCGTCGGGGTGCTCTGGGGCCCCTCTCGTCCCACCAAAGAAACGCAGAGAAAGAGAGGTCCTTGACAAGGGAGAGGGAAGACTCTGGGCCTGTGCTCTCCGGGAGACAGGCCTCTGCAGGCCTGGCGGGAGCCAGGCCGAAGCCCGCAGGTCACCGGTGGGAAAGGCCGGGGTTCCCCTGACACAAGGTGGAGGTGACGGCGATGGGAGACAGCATGTCTGTGACCATGGCCGTGGGAGAGACCTGCAGGGCAACGCCGGCCGGCCCTAGGTAGGCCCCCGCTTGAGGAGGCCTCGGGGACTTTGGTGGGCAAGGAAACCCCTCTTCAGACGGGTCTGGCTGGCAGCCTGGCCCAACCCAGACCCTTGGCCTGGTCAGGTGAGCTATGGCACGGAGAGGGGGCTCTCCCAGCAGCCCCAGATCTGGCCCAGGGGTCCCTTCCCCCACAGCCCCTTCTGCAAGGGGCCCTGCCCCTCCCCCTGCCTGAGAACTCAGCCCTCTGCCCCCCAGCAAGTGTGAGGAAGGAACTATTCCTATCCTACAGTGGCCCCTAGCGGTGGAAGTTTTGCCTCTGACTACTTTGGGCAAGGGAGCCGCTCTCTTGTTCCTGGAGCTTCTTCTGTCTCTTGGCTTTTCGCCAGACAGACGGGAGGGAACAACTGTCCAGGACAGCATAGCAGAGCTTCTCTCCTGGCCCAGTCCCCACCCAGCAGGCTCCACCCACGTCGGCCACCCCTTCCGTCGCGTCCCCGTGGCCTCCTGGTGGCATTCGGTGTATACATTTTGGAAGCCCGCTTCCCCCAGCGCTGGAGGTTTTCCTGGCAGTGGACGCGCTGCCCGAAGTGCATCGGGTGGGTTTCGGCAGGATGCCTATTGGCCTCATCTGTCCCGGCACTGCCACCGGGGACCACTCCCGAGGGCAGAAAACGCCTCCCCGCCCCCCTCCCCCCAATCCCTCACCACCGTCTTCCCTCTCCCGGGCTTGGGCACCTCGCGCCAGTGGCCACCGTCTCCAGAGCAACCAGGAGGGGCGGGGGTCGGGGCGAGTCTGCCGGGGGCGGGGTGAGTGGCGCCTGCGCGCCAGGGCGGCGGTGGGCGTGGCCGGCCCAGCGGGCCGGGGCGCCTGCGCTTTGGTCCCGGCTTTGCGGGCGTCAGAGAGCGGCGTACGGCGGCGCGGGAGGCCTGGCGCTTGCCCCTGCCCCTCCCCCACCCCTGCCCCGGGCGCCGTCCGGGCGCCCCGAAAGGAGGGGCTGAGGAGGGAGGCAGCGGATGGGGCGAGAGGGGGCTTAGATCCCATCCCACAGGGCTGCTGGATGCGGCTCTCCCGCTGGCAGGTGTCGGCACTTTTGCTTCCCTGCGCGGTGAGGACCGTGTTCTCCTCCCTCTCAGCTGACCTGGGCCGGTCCAAGGAACCTGAGCGCAGGTGGTGCACCTGCGCTGGGGCTCAGGTCCCAGCTGGCACGGGGCCTGTCCAGAGACACGCAGAAGCCTGTCTCCTGAGCATGCACGCACCCAGTGCCAGGCTCAGCCGCAGCCAAAGTGACAGAAGAAGAGGCATGTGTAGGGAGGCCCCCCTGCAACCGAATCCCCCCTCCCCCGCGTGCGAGAGCACGGATTCCCCAGTAGAGCCCACTGGCAGGGCACTGAGGCCCGGAGCCACCTGCCATCAGCAGCGTAGTCCTGGGGTGTCCCCGCAGCCCCTCAGGAGCACCAGGGCCTGGGGCTTGATCGACCAGGCAGCTGCGCCTCGGCGAGAAGGGCTATCTGCTTCGCTTTGGAAATCTGGACAGTATCCCTGCGGCATTGGCCGCTACGGTAGCTTGGAACGGCAATCAGTAGGAACATCACCTGGTTGCGTGGCGTGCTCTGGCAGAGGGAAGTGTGCTTAAGATGATGGGTTCTCACTTTTTTTCCCCCAAAACGGACGGTTACGACTCGAGTCAAGGCCCAAACAACCCATACGTCCGCTTTGGACGGTCACGATGGCCGCTTAGAATATACCCGGTCCATGGAACCCCTGGACCTGTAAGCCCACTTGACCGCAGTGCCTGCCTCAAGTGAGCAGAAATGATTTCCACGCAAGTGTCTCACCACCCAATAGGTAAGCAGTTTCGTTTTGCGTCCCCCGGCCCCAGAGCCGAGAGAAATGCTCGTTCGTTCGTCCGGTCCCAAAAAGGTGGGCGAGAGGAGAAAGGGCAGGCTGATTGCTCAGAGTCGTCGGGGTGCTCTGGGGCCCCTCTCGTCCCACCAAAGAAACGCAGAGAAAGAGAGGTCCTTGACAAGGGAGAGGGAAGACTCTGGGCCTGTGCTCTCCGGGAGACAGGCCTCTGCAGGCCTGGCCGGGAGCCCAGGCCGAAGCCCGCAGGTCACCGGTGGGAAAGGCCGGGGTTCCCCTGACACAAGGTGGAGGTGACGGCGATGGGAGACAGCATGTCTGTGACCATGGCCGTGGGAGAGACCTGCAGGGCAACGCCGGCCGGCCCTAGGTAGGCCCCCGCTTGAGGAGGCCTCGGGGACTTTGGTGGGCAAGGAAACCCCTCTTCAGACGGGTCTGGCTGGCAGCCTGGCCCAACCCAGACCCTTGGCCTGGGTCAGGTGAGCTATGGCACGGAGAGGGGGCTCTCCCAGCAGCCCCAGATCTGGCCCAGGGGTCCCTTCCCCCACAGCCCCTTCTGCAAGGGGCCCTGCCCCTCCCCCTGCCTTAGAACTCAGCCCTCTGCCCCCAGCAAGTGTGAAGAAGGAACTATTCCTATCCTACAGTGGCCCCTAGCGGTGGAAGTTTTGCCTCTGACTTTGGGCAAGGGAGCCGCTCTCTTGTTCCTGGAGCTTCTTCTGTCTCTTGGCTTTTCGCCAGACAGACGGGAGGGAACAACTGTCCAGGACAGCATAGCAGAGCTTCTCTCCTGGCCCAGTCCCCACCCAGCAGGCTCCACCCACGTCGGCCACCCCTTCCGTCGCGTCCCCGTGGCCTCCTGGTGGCATTCGGTGTATACATTTTGGAAGCCCGCTTCCCCCAGCGCTGGAGGTTTTCCTGGCAGTGGACGCGCTGCCCGAAGTGCATTGGGTGGGTTTCGGCAGGATGCCTATTGGCCTCATCGGTTCCCGGCACTGCCACCGGGGACCACTCCCGAGGGCAGAAAACGCCTCCCCGCCCCCCTCCCCCAATCCCTCACCACCGTCTTCCCTCTCCCGGGCTTGGGCACCTCGCGCCAGTGGCCACCGTCTCCAGAGCAACCAGGAGGGGCGGGGTCGGGGCGAGTCTGCCGGGGGCGGGGTGAGTGGCGCCTGCGCGCCAGGGCGGCGGTGGGCGTGGCCGGCCCAGCGGGCCGGGGCGCCTGCGCTTTGGTCCCGGCTTTGCGGGCGTCAGAGAGCGGCGTACGGCGGCGCGGGAGGCCTGGCGCTTGCCCCTGCCCCTCCCCCACCCCTGCCCCGGGCGCCGTCCGGGCGCCCCGAAAGGAGGGGCTGAGGAGGGAGGCAGCGGATGGGGCGAGAGGGGGCTTAGATCCCATCCCACAGGGCTGCTGGATGCGGCTCTCCCGCTGGCAGGTGTCGGCACTTTTGCTTCCCTGCGCGGTGAGGACCGTGTTCTCCTCCCTCTCAGCTGACCTGGGCCGGGTCCAAGGAACCTGAGCGCAGGTGGTGCACCTGCGCTGGGGCTCAGGTCCCAGCTGGCACGGGGCCTGTCCAGAGACACGCAGAAGCCTGTCTCCTGAGCATGCACGCACCCAGTGCCAGGCTCAGCCGCAGCCAAAGTGACAGAAGAAGAGGCATGTGTAGGGAGGCCCCCCTGCAACCGAATCCCCCCTCCCCCGCGTGCGAGAGCACGGATTCCCCAGTAGAGCCCACTGGCAGGGCACTGAGGCCCGGAGCCACCTGCCATCAGCAGCGTAGTCCTGGGTGTCCCCGCAGCCCTCAGGAGCACCAGGGCCTGGGGCTTGATCGACCAGGCAGCTGCGCCTCGGCGAGAAGGCTATCTGCTTCGCTTTGGAAATCTGGACAGTATCCTGCGGCATTGGCCGCTACGGTAGCTTGGAACGGCAATCAGTAGGAACATCACCTGGTTGCGTGGCGTGCTCTGGCAGAGGGAAGTGTGCTTAAGATGATGGGTTCTCACTTTTTTTCCCCCCAAAACGGACGGTTACGACTCGAGTCAAGGCCCAAACAACCCATACGTCCGCTTTGGACGGTCACGATGGCCGCTTAGAATATACCCGGTCCATGGAACCCCTGGACCTGTAAGCCCACTTGACCGCAGTGCCTGCCTCAAGTGAGCAGAAATGATTTCCACGCAAGTGTCTCACCACCCAATAGGTAAGCAGTTTCGTTTTGCGTCCCCCGGCCCCAGAGCCGAGAGAAATGCTCGTTCGTTCGTCCGGTCCCAAAAAGGTGGGCGAGAGGAGAAAGGGCAGGCTGATTGCTCAGAGTCGTCGGGGTGCTCTGGGGCCCCTCTCGTCCCACCAAAGAAACGCAGAGAAAGAGAGGTCCTTGACAAGGGAGAGGGAAGACTCTGGGCCTGTGCTCTCCGGGAGACAGGCCTCTGCAGGCCTGGCCGGGAGCCCAGGCCGAAGCCCGCAGGTCACCGGTGGGAAAGGCCGGGGTTCCCCTGACACAAGGTGGAGGTGACGGCGATGGGAGACAGCATGTCTGTGACCATGGCCGTGGGAGAGACCTGCAGGGCAACGCCGGCCGGCCCTAGGTAGGCCCCCGCTTGAGGAGGCCTCGGGGACTTTGGTGGGCAAGGAAACCCCTCTTCAGACGGGTCTGGCTGGCAGCCTGGCCCAACCCAGACCCTTGGCCTGGGTCAGGTGAGCTATGGCATGGAGAGGGGGCTCTCCCAGCAGCCCCAGATCTGGCCCAGGGGTCCCTTCCCCCACAGCCCCTTCTGCAAGGGGCCCTGCCCCTCCCCCTGCCTTAGAACTCAGCCCTCTGCCCCCCAGCAAGTGTGAGGAAGGAACTATTCCTATCCTACAGTGGCCCCTAGCGGTGGAAGTTTTGCCTCTGACTTTGGGCAAGGGAGCCGCTCTCTTGTTCCTGGAGCTTCTTCTGTCTCTTGGCTTTTCGCCAGACAGACGGGAGGGGAACAACTGTCCAGGACAGCATAGCAGAGCTTCTCTCCTGGCCCAGTCCCCACCCAGCAGGCTCCACCCACGTCGGCCACCCCTTCCGTCGCGTCCCCGTGGCCTCCTGGTGGCATTCTGGTGTATACATTTTGGAAGCCCGCTTCCCCCAGCGCTGGAGGTTTTTCCTGGCAGTGGACGCGCTGCCCGAAGTGCATCGGGTGGGTTTTCGGCAGGATGCCTATTGGCCTCATCGGTCCCGGCACTGCCACCGGGGACCACTCCCGAGGGCAGAAAACGCCTCCCCGCCCCCTCCCCCAATCCCTCACCACCGTCTTCCCTCTCCCGGGCTTGGGCACCTCGCGCCAGTGGCCACCGTCTCCAGAGCAACCAGGAGGGGCGGGGTCGGGGCGAGTCTGCCGGGGGGCGGGGTGAGTGGCGCCTGCGCGCCAGGGCGGCGGTGGGCGTGGCCGCCCAGCGGGCCGGGGCGCCTGCGCTTTGGTCCCGGCTTTGCGGGCGTCAGAGAGCGGCGTACGGCGGCGCGGGAGGCCTGGCGCTTGCCCCTGCCCCTCCCCCACCCCTGCCCCGGGCGCCGTCCGGGCGCCCCGAAAGGAGGGGCTGAGGAGGGAGGCAGCGGATGGGGCGAGAGGGGGCTTAGATCCCACAGGGCTGCTGGATGCGGCTCTCCCGCTGGCAGGTGTCGGCACTTTTGCTTCCCTGCGCGGTGAGGACCGTGTTCTCCTCCCTCTCAGCTGACCTGGGCCGGTCCAAGGAACCTGAGCGCAGGTGGTGCACCTGCGCTGGGGCTCAGGTCCCAGCTGGCACGGGGCCTGTCCAGAGACACGCAGAAGCCTGTCTCCTGAGCATGCACGCACCCAGTGCCAGGCTCAGCCGCAGCCAAAGTGACAGAAGAAGAGGCATGTGTAGGGAGGCCCCCCTGCAACCGAATCCCCCCTCCCCCGCGTGCGAGAGCACGGATTCCCCAGTAGAGCCCACTGGCAGGGCACTGAGGCCCGGAGCCACCTGCCATCAGCAGCGTAGTCCTGGGTGTCCCCGCAGCCCTCAGGAGCACCAGGGCCTGGGGCTTGATCGACCAGGCAGCTGCGCCTCGGCGAGAAGGGCTATCTGCTTCGCTTTGGAAATCTGGACAGTATCCCTGCGGCATTGGCCGCTACGGTAGCTTGGAACGGCAATCAGTAGGAACATCACCTGGTTGCGTGGCGTGCTCTGGCAGAGGGAAGTGTGCTTAAGATGATGGGTTCTCACTTTTTTTTCCCCCCAAAACGGACGGTTACGACTCGAGTCAAGGCCCAAACAACCCATACGTCCGCTTTGGACGGTCACGATGGCCGCTTAGAATATACCCGGTCCATGGAACCCCTGGACCTGTAAGCCCACTTGACCGCAGTGCCTGCCTCAAGTGAGCAGAAATGATTTCCACGCAAGTGTCTCACCACCCAATAGGTAAGCAGTTTCGTTTTGCGTCCCCCGGCCCCAGAGCCGAGAGAAATGCTCGTTCGTTCGTCCGGTCCCAAAAAGGTGGGCGAGAGGAGAAAGGGCAGGCTGATTGCTCAGAGTCGTCGGGGTGCTCTGGGGCCCCTCTCGTCCCACCAAAGAAACGCAGAGAAAGAGAGGTCCTTGACAAGGGAGAGGGAAGACTCTGGGCCTGTGCTCTCCGGGAGACAGGCCTCTGCAGGCCTGGCCGGGAGCCCAGGCCGAAGCCCGCAGGTCACCGGTGGGAAAGGCCGGGGGTTCCCCTGACACAAGGTGGAGGTGACGGCGATGGGAGACAGCATGTCTGTGACCATGGCCGTGGGAGAGACCTGCAGGGCAACGCCGGCCGGCCCTAGGTAGGCCCCCGCTTGAGGAGGCCTCGGGGACTTTGGTGGGCAAGGAAACCCCTCTTCAGACGGGTCTGGCTGGCAGCCTGGCCCAACCCAGACCCTTGGCCTGGGTCAGGTGAGCTATGGCATGGAGAGGGGGCTCTCCCAGCAGCCCCAGATCTGGCCCAGGGGTCCCTTCCCCCACAGCCCCTTCTGCAAGGGGCCCTGCCCCTCCCCCTGCCTGAGAACTCAGCCCTCTGCCCCCCAGCAAGTGTGAGGAAGGAACTATTCCTATCCTACTGTGGCCCCTACCGGTGGAAGTTTTGCCTCTGACTTTGGGCAAGGGAGCCGCTCTCTTGTTCTTGGAGCTTCTTCTGTCTCTTGGCTTTTCGCCAGACAGACGGGAGGGAACAACTGTCCAGGACAGCATAGCAGAGCTTCTCTCCTGGCCCAGTCCCCACCCAGCAGGCTCCACCCACGTCGGCCACCCCTTCCGTCGCGTCCCCGTGGCCTCCTGGTGGCATTCGGTGTATACATTTTGGAAGCCCGCTTCCCCCAGCGCTGGAGGTTTTCCTGGCAGTGGACGCGCTGCCCGAAGTGCATCGGGTGGGTTTCGGCAGGATGCCTATTGGCCTCATCGGTCCCGGCACTGCCACCGGGGACCACTCCCGAGGGCAGAAAACGCCTCCCCGCCCCCTCCCCCAATCCCTCACCACCGTCTTCCCTCTCCCGGGCTTGGGCACCTCGCGCCAGTGGCCACCGTCTCCAGAGCAACCAGGAGGGGCGGGGTCGGGGCGAGTCTGCCGGGGGCGGGGGTGAGTGGCGCCTGCGCGCCAGGGCGGCGGTGGGCGTGGCCGGCCCAGCGGGCCGGGGCGCCTGCGCTTTGGTCCCGGCTTTGCGGGCGTCAGAGAGTGGCGTACGGCGGCGCGGGAGGCCTGGCGCTTGCCCCTGCCCCTCCCCCACCCTGCCCCGGGCGCCGTCCGGGCGCCCCGAAAGGAGGGGCTGAGGAGGGAGGCAGCGGATGGGGCGAGAGGGGGCTTAGATCCCACAGGGCTGCTGGATGCGGCTCTCCCGCTGGCAGGTGTCGGCACTTTTGCTTCCCTCCGCGGTGAGGACCGTGTTCTCCTCCCTCTCAGCTGACCTGGGCCGGTCCAAGGAACCTGAGCGCAGGTGGTGCACCTGCGCTGGGGCTCAGGTCCCAGCTGGCGCGGGGCCTGTCCAGAGACACGCAGAAGCCTGTCTCCTGAGCATGCACGCACCCAGTGCCAGGCTCAGCCGCAGCCAAAGTGACAGAAGAAGAGGCATGTGTAGGGAGGCCCCCCTGCAACCGAATCCCCCTCCCCCGCGTGCGAGAGCACGGATTCCCCAGTAGAGCCCACTGGCAGGGCACTGAGGCCCGGAGCCACCTGCCATCAGCAGCGTAGTCCTGGGTGTCCCCGCAGCCCTCAGGAGCACCAGGGCCTGGGGCTTGATCGACCAGGCAGCTGCGCCTCGGCGAGAAGGGCTATCTGCTTCGCTTTGGAAATCTGGACAGTATCCCTGCGGCATTGGCCGCTACGGTAGCTTGGAACGGCAATGAGTAGGAACATCACCTGGTTGCGTGGCGTGCTCTGGCAGAGGGAAGTGTGCTTAAGATGATGGGTTCTCACTTTTTTTCCCCCCAAAACGGACGGTTACGACTCGAGTCAAGGCCCAAACAACCCATACGTCCGCTTTGGACGGTCACGATGGCCGCTTAGAATATACCCGGTCCATGGAACCCCTGGACCTGTAAGCCCACTTGACCGCAGTGCCTGCCTCAAGTGAGCAGAAATGATTTCCACGCAAGTGTCTCACCACCCAATAGGTAAGCAGTTTCGTTTTGCGTCCCCCGGCCCCAGAGCCGAGAGAAATGCTCGTTCGTTCGTCCGGTCCCAAAAAGGTGGGCTGAGAGGAGAAAGGGCAGGCTGATTGCTCAGAGTCGTCGGGGTGCTCTGGGGCCCCTCTCGTCCCACCAAAGAAACGCAGAGAAAGAGAGGTCCTTGACAAGGGAGAGGGGAAGACTCTGGGCCTGTGCTCTCCGGGAGACAGGCCTCTGCAGGCCTGGCCGGGAGCCCAGGCCGAAGCCCGCAGGTCACCGGTGGGAAAGGCCGGGGTTCCCCTGACACAAGGTGGAGGTGACGGCGATGGGAGACAGCATGTCTGTGACCATGGCCGTGGGAGAGACCTGCAGGGCAACGCCGGCCGGCCCTAGGTAGGCCCCCGCTTGAGGAGGCCTCGGGGACTTTGGTGGGCAAGGAAACCCCTCTTCAGACGGGTCTGGCTGGCAGCCTGGCCCAACCCAGACCCTTGGCCTGGGTCAGGGTGAGCTATGGCATGGAGAGGGGGCTCTCCCAGCAGCCCCAGATCTGGCCCAGGGGTCCCTTCCCCCACAGCCCCTTCTGCAAGGGGCCCTGCCCCTGCCCCTGCCCTGAGAACTCAGCCCTCTGCCCCCCAGCAAGTGTGAGGAAGGAACTATTCCTATCCTACAGTGGCCCCTAGCGGTGGAAGTTTTGCCTCTGACTTTGGGCAAGGGAGCCGCTCTCTTGTTCCTGGAGCTTCTTCTGTCTCTTGGCTTTTCGCCAGACAGACGGGAGGGAACAACTGTCCAGGACAGCATAGCAGAGCTTCTCTCCTGGCCCAGTCCCCACCCAGCAGGCTCCACCCACGTCGGCCACCCCTTCCGTCGCGTCCCCGTGGCCTCCTGGTGGCATTCGGTGTATACATTTTGGAAGCCCGCTTCCCCAGCGCTGGAGGTTTTCCTGGCAGTGGACGCGCTGCCCGAAGGGCATCGGGTGGGTTTCGGCAGGATGCCTATTTGGCCTCATCGGTCCCCGGCACTGCCACCGGGGACCACTCCCGAGGGCAGAAAACGCCTCCCCGCCCCCCTCCCCCAATCCCTCACCACCGTCTTCCCTCTCCCGGGCTTGGGCACCTCGCGCCAGTGGCCACCGTCTCCAGAGCAACCAGGAGGGGCGGGGTCGGGGCGAGTCTGCCGGGGGCGGGGTGAGTGGCGCCTGCGCGCCAGGGCGGCGGTGGGCGTGGCCGGCCCAGCGGGCCGGGGCGCCTGCGCTTTGGTCCCGGATTTGCGGGCGTCAGAGAGCGGCGTACGGCGGCGCGGGAGGCCTGGCGCTTGCCCCTGCCCCTCCCCCACCCCTGCCCCGGGCGCCGTCCGGGCGCCCCGAAAGGAGGGGCTGAGGAGGGGAGGCAGCGGATGGGGCGAGAGGGGGCTTAGATCCCACAGGGCTGCTGGATGCGGCTCTCCCGCTGGCAGGTGTCGGCACTTTTGCTTCCCTGCGCGGTGAGGACCGTGTTCTCCTCCCTCTCAGCTGACCTGGGCCGGTCCAAGGAACCTGAGCGCAGGTGGTGCACCTGCGCTGGGGCTCAGGTCCCAGCTGGCGCGGGGGCCTGTCCAGAGACACGCAGAAGCCTGTCTCCTGAGCATGCACGCACCCAGTGCCAGGCTCAGCCGCAGCCAAAGTGACAGAAGAAGAGGCATGTGTAGGGAGGCCCCCCTGCAACCGAATCCCCCCTCCCCCGCGTGCGAGAGCACGGATTCCCCAGTAGAGCCCACTGGCAGGGCACTGAGGCCCGGAGCCACCTGCCATCAGCAGCGTAGTCCTGGGTGTCCCCGCAGCCCTCAGGAGCACCAGGGCCTGGGGCTTGATCGACCAGGCAGCTTCGCCTCGGCGAGAAGGGCTATCTGCTTCGCTTTGGAAATCTGGACAGTATCCCTGCGGCATTGGCCGCTACGGTAGCTTGGAACGGCAATGAGTAGGAACATCACCTGGTTGCGTGGCGTGCTCTGGCAGAGGGAAGTGTGCTTAAGATGATGGGTTCTCACTTTTTTTCCCCCCAAAACGGACGGTTACGACTCGAGTCAAGGCCCAAACAACCCATACGTCCGCTTTGGACGGTCACGATGGCCGCTTAGAATATACCCGGTCCATGGAACCCCTGGACCTGTAAGCCCACTTGACCGCAGTGCCTGCCTCAAGTGAGCAGAAATGATTTCCACGCAAGTGTCTCACCACCCAATAGGTAAGCAGTTTCGTTTTGCGTCCCCCGGCCCCAGAGCCGAGAGAAATGCTCGTTCGTTCGTCCGGTCCCAAAAAGGTGGGCGAGAGGAGAAAGGGCAGGCTGATTGCTCAGAGTCGTCGGGGTGCTCTGGGGCCCCTCTCGTCCCACCAAAGAAACGCAGAGAAAGAGAGGTCCTTGACAAGGGAGAGGGAAGACTCTGGGCCTGTGCTCTCCGGGAA
>NW_026688419.1:0-60433 GCF_030445035.2 Dasypus novemcinctus | reverse complement strand
CCTCATATATTTTTTTTTAAATGTAATTAAAAAATAATAATAATAAATAAATATTTAAAAAAAAACAAAAAAAAATAATAAAATGTTGATATATTTTCATCTTAGATTATATTTCATTAATTTTGATTTTTAAAATACAGCATTAAATATTATTTCTCTTGATAAAAAAAAAAAAAAAAAAGAAGCCTCCTCAGAGGGGAAAGGAAGGAGAGAGGCAGCCACAAACATGTCCAAAACGCCCTCTGTCACTCAAAAGGCTGAAGAACCTCCAGAAAGTTTTTATAAGCTACTTTACAAAGCCTTCAAGACTTACACTCCCTTTGACCCAGAAGCCCCAGAAAGCCAGAGAATGGTCAACACAGCTTGTGTCATCCTGGCGGCACTGGACACCAAAAAAAAAAAAAAAATTACAAAACTGCTGAGGGGAAACAAAAAGCAAATGAAACAGGAGGTCTCCCTGTTAGTTGCAGCCTTAAAAATCCAGACCCAACAAATCGAGAAAGGGCACCTAAAAGTGTGTGTGGGGGGAACACTTCACCCTGAAACTCCCCACTGCTGCCAGTACCACCTGGGGCCACCGGGTTTTTGTGTCCAGATTTAAAGGACTCAATCAACTTTGACTCAGGTCCCACAAAACTTAAAACAAACAAACAAAACTCCCCCACCACTTTTCATATATCCTGACACTTTCCTGCTGATGGAAAGAGGGACTCCTGGGTGCAACTGTGCAAAAGTGACAAGAAGGGGTGTACCAGCCTCCCCAACCTCCAGGACAGGCCATTTCCTCGCCCAGATCAAACCCTGTTCACAAAGGGCAGTGGTTTTGTCAGAAATGAGGAGAGGCTTACTAAGGCGCAGTCGCCACAGCTAAGTAAGTAGTGAGGGCGTCTCCCCTGCCTGGGGGGTGGTCTGCACAGCAAGCGAACCCTGGGCACTGATTCAATCCCTACAACTGGCCACTGGGCAAACGGTGAACATTTGCACTAACTCTGAATATGCATTCACTGCTGTACATGTCCATGGAGCAATTTACAAGGAGAAGGGACTCCTAATTGCAGGAAAAAAAAAAGGAAAATCCTTCAACTGATGAAGGTGGTCTGGAGGCCAGGCAATGTCGCTGTCATGTGCTGTCAGCTCTCAGGAGCATCAGGGGAAAACAGATGCAGTTGCTGGGGAAAATGCACTGGCCAAGCAAACAAGGCGGCCCTCAAGCTGCAGCCCCACCACTGGTGCCTCACCTGTCCCTTTTAAAACAATGCATTGAAGACTGAAATGTACCAGGGGAAGCAGGAGTGGGCAAGGAAGGGCAGGGACACTGTTACAGCAAAGCCGGGAGTTCTGAACCATAGAAACTGACAACTGGCACTCCAGAAAGGTGTGTGGACAGATGTATTATGCACGGGCCCACAGAAGAGTTAATCTCCAAATTCTGAGGCCCGTTTTTTAGTTTTCTTAGGTTTATATAGGATTTAGGTCAGATTAGCATAACTTCTGTTCATTGGCTAACGTGTTGCTAGGTGAAATTTTGCAAGCAGGGGTTATAGAGGCAGAATGTAGCTGCAAGTTTCCAGGCTGATTTACAGAAGCAGGTGGTGAAGTCACTCTTTTGATATCTTTCTCCTGGGCCATGTTTTCACAGGCTGATTTACAGAAACAGAGGCAGGAGTTATTTGATATTTTCCTGCAAGGCCATGCCCTCACAGGTGGATCCACAGAAGTGGGGCAGGAGTGGCTTGTTAGATGTTTTGCAAGGTTATGCTTTTTATTCCTCAACAACACCAGACCCCTGAGGGTGGCTGGCTACTCCCAGATGGCCAGGTCTCCATCCCAGAGTGGGCTGTCTACATCCTTGTTCAACAATACCACCAGCTCAGCCACTTAAAATATAAAAACTGCTTTAAAGGCCCTGCTCAGAAAATATTTCTACATTGCCAGGATGACCTCGCTCTGCACCACTGTTGGCAGCTGGTGCCAAACCTGCACTGAGAGCAACCCCTCCCAGGTTCCCCAGCCCTGGCCAGCATCCAACACATGCAAACTGCCCCTTTTCAAAGCTTAACAACGGTTTTGCAGAAGTAAAACCAGGTCGAAGGTATAGGTGCTCCTTAGTAATAATGTGTAACTCTGCGGGCTGGGTCAAGACCTTTCCCACCCACACTGAAAAGCAAAAAGTAACTAAAGCTTTGTTCTGAGAAATAGTTTTCCAGCACCGGATACCTTTATCCATAAGCAGCAACAATGGCCCAACTCTTGTGTCAGCTGTAGTCCAAGAGCTGGCAAAATGTTAGGAATTAAGTAAAAACTCCACACAGCATGTAGGTCCCAAAAGCTCAGGGAAAGTAAAACTCCTAAATTAAACCCTCAAAACCACCCTACCCAAGGTCTGTAAAAATTAGTAGATAAATAAAAAAACTGGCCTCCCATGAGTAAATCTACTCCCACTAGCCCTCCTTAAAGTCAGACTACACCCCTGGACCCTCAGGCTTTTCACCTTTTAAAGTTCTGTTTAAATAACCACCCCCAATTACTCAAACATTTAAAAAAAATCTCAGGCTCCTAGGAAAACCTGGCCAGGATTCTATTCACAAGCACTTAAAAAAAACCCTTGCCCAAATATACAAAACTGTCCCATGTTGGGATCCCTTCCCATTAGGAAATCTAATTTGAGTTAAAAACAAACAAACCAGAATTAATAATAACAAAATATAATTTTATAACAAGGAAGCTTTTTGGCAGCCATCCTCCCCTGCCAACTTGTTTCTGAAAGACTGTTTCTAGTATTATATGACAATAGGTATTTAAAATAAAAAATTATATTTGCATATAACCTAACTGAATTATTATTTTGACAAGTTTATTTAACATTGATGGTAATTGTATGTTGCAAGAGGTTTGCTTTGAGACAGTTTCCAAAATCAATTTCGTAACTTATGTGTATGTAGGGTGTATAGAATGTGTTTGTATTATTAGAGAAACAGAAAATAATTTCATCCTAAGATAAAGTGATTCATTATTAAGAAAGAATAAAATGTGGAACAAAACCGGAATGAATACAGAAAGTGGAAAAAGTTTGTAAAAAAGGAATTTTTATGCTTAAAGTTAGGTAAGATTTAATGGGTCTATCTAAAAAATTTTAAAAGCTTTAGTATCAAATAGTTACTAATGCAAAGTTAAAATTTTGTTCTTTCTCTGTTAGTGTGACAAAGTTTCTCAAGTCATTAGTCTGTTTTAGTAAAAGTTAATAGAGTTTTTCTCCTGAATAATCAGTATACAAAAAGCACCTGTATTATCATAATAGCTTCTTGTACTTTACCCTTTTCATTTCCTTGGTTTTCAAAGAATAATAAAGTCTCATCTCTTTTTAAGGAACATAATGTTCAAACCTGCTTTCTCAAAATGAGATCCTGAAAAATATCTTTTTATTTCAAACTATTGCAAAAGATTTGTTTTTTTTACTTTGATATATTATAAGTTGAATGGAAAGTGTTTAAAAGTTTATAAAATTAAAAAGATTTTTGGCCCTCTGTTAATTAAGTTTGTATAAGTAGGGGGCTCCTGTGAATACTTAAAGAGTATATAAAATTTCCAGAATCTACCAGTGTGTCAGCATATTGTTAGACAGAGGTACAATATTGTTCATCATGGTTAGAATTATTATGTGTCACAAAACCTGAAAAAGAGCCCCTCCAACCTACCTGGACGAGCCCACATACTATTATCCTTGTAACCCCCTCTGCTCTCAGAGTTTCAAGTATTGGCCCTTGGATTCATCATACTAGAGTTAAAAAGCCACACTCCAAGAAGAAACAAAATAATGGAACAACTCACCCTGTACCTGACTGTCCCTTGAAAATCAGAATTGCCTGGAGCCACTGAGAATCGCCATCACCTGACTAGATGGGCTCCTATTTCGTTTGGTTCCTACTCCTATTAGGACTGCTCAGCTTGCTGTCTGGGACTGGACTGGCAGCTACAGCTCCCAGAGACTGAAGTGTAGCTGAAGGGACACTAATCTTAAGAGTGTACTTGACTCTTATTGAATGCTTTACTACCTTAAGTTGTTTTTCCATGTAGCATAAGTGATGCCCTATAAAAAGTGATTAGGGGCATCAGAGGGGGGATTGTTGAGGAATAAAAAGCATAACCTTGCAAAATATCTAACAAGTCACTCCTGCCCCCGCTTCTGTGGATTGGCCTGTGGGGGTATGACCTTGCAGGAGAGTATCAAATGACTGACTTCACGCCCCACTTCTGTAAATCAGCCTGCAAACTTGCAGCTGCATTCTGCCTCTATAACCCCACATGCTTACAAAATTTCAGCTAGCAACACATTAGCCAATGAACAAAAGTTATGCTGATCCCACCTGAAATCCTATACAAACCTATGAAAACTGAAATTGGGGCTCAGAATTTGGAGATTGACTCTCCTCTATACCCACACATAATAATAAAACTGTTCATCTGCCTTTCTAGGGTGCCAGTTGTGAGTTTCTATGGTTCAGAACTCCTGGCTTTGCTGTAACAAGGAGAGTCTTGTTGAAGCCAGCTAGTAAGTTAGTGAGTCAATAGATGGATCTGGAACCTGGCAGAGAGTCCACGTGGACATCAAAAACCTCCAAAATGGCTGTGGAAGACCCTCCCCAAGATTCTGCCACTCAGAAGATGACTTCCTCCAGAAGCTAGGAGAAGCCCTGGATATTCCCCAAGGACTTTAGCTTTGGGCCCTCCTGGGTGATTGATTGGAGAAATAAGCAATCAAAACAGAAAATAGCTGGAACTCCTCCCCTGCCATTAGCAAAGGGGTAGAATAAGGAATGATTCAAAAGGCAGTCCCGAGACCCAAGCTCTCTCTCATGTGCTCTCTTGTCTGTGGACCCCTGTCCTGCCCTCTGCACACTGTTCTCACCATTTTTCCTCTGCCATGTGGCCACACAAGTAAAACTTGGGCATTTATAACCTATAATGGGGAATTGTAGTCTGTAAATCAGCCCTCTTTAACACTTTTCAGCCCCTTCCTCTCTACTTGGACCTCTGACCTGTTATTTTCTCCCATTTTTCATACTTCCCTAACTGAGTAAATTAATGTCCTAACTCACACAATGTGTTCCTGAAATTCATTTCTGCAGCATAGTCAAGAACCTAGACAAAATCTGGTAACATTGTTACCACTACCCACAGCTAAGACAATTGTCAATGACATTCCCATGCCACAGTGACTGTTTTATGGGTAAGAATGTGACCTAATTTGGACCAAGTAGAGTGTTCAATGTCTTGGGGAAGAGAGCAGTTTCTCTCAGGGAAGCCTATAGGCCTCTTTGTTCCTAGAAGCTGCCCTGGAATGTAACAGAAATCCAAGTGAGGATGAAGCTGACACAAGGTAGAGGGCAAGGGCTAAGAACATTTTAGAGAAATGTTGAGAGGGGCTGGGGTGGTCCTTGGTTGGGTTCATTTGCTTGGTGTGGAAGAAGAGAAAGACACATGAAATTAAGCTAGGAAGGAAAGGAGGGTTTATTAAGCCTCATCCATCTGCAGAAATTGTAGTATGTTATCCCATTGGGGTGCTGATGAGTAGTTGAGGCAGAGCTTGACAAAGGTTCCTTTGTTAATAAACATTAAGGGGCTGAACATGATGGGGTGGTTACCACACCAGTGAGACTTACAAAGTTACAACCATTATCAGAGATCAAGGTTCTGGGAGAGGAAATTACAGAATAGAGATCAGGCACAAGGTTTTCCATGTGGCTATTAAACAGGAGGGTGGAGGGTTACTAGCACAATGGCAAGTACACACAAAGGTGAGCCTAGTTCTGAAATAACCATAAACAATGGTAAATTCATTCTTGAATTACCATCACAATAGTAAGTCTATACAAGGGAGAGGAGAAGTCTGGAGAACCATACACAGGAGTGGGATCTGTTTAGAATGACCATTGTAATAGCAGGATTAGGCTAAATCTGGCCAGTTTCAGCAATTTCAGATATTGATCTTTTGCAATTTTATATAATATAAATATAAACTTTGTTTCACAATTATTTCTTAATTCTTAACTCTCAGTTACAGTTTTTTAAAAAGCATTATTGAGATATATTCATATATCATATTATTATCCAAACTGTATAATCAATGGCTTTCATTATAATTACAATGCTTTACATTCATCACCACAAAAAATTTAGAACAATTTCATTACTCCAAAAAGAAAAACTCCACAACCCATAGTAGTCACCTCTTGATCCCTCTCTCTTTCCCCAGCCCTACATAACACTAATGTAATTTCATCTTTATAAATTGATTTATATTTACATTTTATATAAGTGGAATCATGCAGTACATGGTCCTTTTGATTCAGGTTAGTATGGAGAAAGGGGGAGGCAGCTGAGGCCCTGCTGACCACATGGCCATGAGACCCCACCCAGAAACCTCTTGAGGGATACCTCAGACCCTGGCCATGAGAACCCCATTTGGAGTGAGAATCACATTTGGGGTCATGGCAGAGAACTGGATACCCTCAAAAGTACTCACCATTGGCCCCCTGGGAACTGACTGTGGGGGCAACCAATCAGAACAGGAAACATCTGGGGCACCCCCAACATTAAGAAGGGGGAGGAGGAAATGCTTTAAAAAAACTGACCTGGGGCTACAGGTGTGCATCTCACTCTGCAGCACACCCGTGGTCCATGCCTCAGACTATGCACTTTCCCTCAAGCCCCTGCTGAAACAATGCCCTAGCACTAACTTCTTCCTTCCTGCGATTCCTTTACTTAGAGTCAACATGGTTTAGTTTCACCCTGAACACTTCAAGTCATGGGTGAATTTGCTAGGCAGTGGAGTGAGAATTAGACTTGATGTCAAACAGATTTGATTGACTCTGTGATCCCACAAGGCTAACTAGGAGCAGGACACTGCCGTGCACCCGCTCAGCCTTCCCCTTGACCCTGGGGCTAGGACCACCACATTGCCCAACGCCAGGGCCCCCATTCCCATTGTAGCCTATGTTTTGTGTTGTGAAACCTACTTGCCTAGTTGCTCTCCAAGACCTAGCCCACCTCTGCAAAACCTCTGCAAACAGCTATGGAGGTTGCAAAGAATAAACCCCACTGGCCACGCTGCCTGGACAGAAGGGACCCAGTCCCTTCATGAGTGTAAGTCTCTACAGGCATTGTGGGTATACAGCCCCTCAGCTTGTAGCTGCCATTGAGCTGATGAACATTCTGGCATCTATGGGAGTTGTTTGAGAACAGAATCCCTCAAAGTGGTTATTATTATTTATGGACGTTTGAGATAATTTTCTGAATTCCAAAAAAAGGAAAGATTATGTTATTTTTAACAAATAAATTTTATTGATGCACTTTAAAAAGCATAAATCCATACAAAGTATAAAATCAATAATATTTGATATGGTCACATATTTGTGCATTCATGTCTTCAATCATTATTGGAGTGTTTTCATATTTCAATAATAATAATAATAAAAACAAAAAATCAGTCAGACAAACAAAAGCTCATCACTTCTTAATTTGTCAGTTCTTCCCCTGCCACACATAGCTGCTAATGTGTCCACCTGTCTAGCTTATTTTTGTTGATATTTTTTAAAAGCAGTCTGATATATGCAATATCACCCATATTTGTCAAAACATTTCCAATTATGAGCACTGAATTAATAAATAAATACTGAAATGAAAGGAGGACAGGAGTCCTGTGCCCCAAGGCAATAGAAAACTCTCCTCTGGCACCAGCACCCCCACTGGGACCTCTAGACAATTTGGGAGAATTGACTAAAGGAGTATATTTCCTTCTGAGCATTGGTCTTTACCAAAGCTACACAAATAGATGGTATTCAAATCAAGTCAGTCTTTGACCATCTACGACCATGGACCAGTCTACTCAAATCATCCCTGTCACATGAGGCAGGGACTCAAACCAAGCCCATCCCCTTCCCAATCTGCACCAACTTCAACTGAAACTTTGCTTGGCCTCAGCCAGAGAGCGATGGTAGTAAGTGGCTCTGCCTGCTGAACATTGGCTTGTTTGTGGATGCCCTAATGGAGGGCATCCCTCCTTCAAGGAATGCCCCATCCACCCAGGGCTGGAAGGCAGCATCAAGCATCACATCATAGCCAGGACCAGCCTCAGCTGCACCCATGGCTGAGATCCCAGTATTCAGAGAAGGCCTTCCCAGGGCCACTGCAGCTACTGTGCTGAAAGTAGGGGTATGTGGCATGGTTTGCCCTGAGTTCTTCATTAGATCTGGGAACGAGACTCACATGGTCAGGGAGACCACATAATCTGGAATCTCTATATCCATCCCTTTCTCAGTCCTGTCCAAGGGCTTGAGAGTCTCTCCCTCCTCATCATCCTCTTCCTCCTCATCATCTTCCCAATAATCATACATCAGCTGCCCTCTCCCACCATCTGCCTTGGCTGGGCTAGAGAAGAGAACTGGAGCCAGAAGGACACAAGGCCTTGCATGTCCACAGGGAGGGTTTTCTGATTGCTTCCCTGGTGCCCTAAACCATGCCTCAGGTGGCCTGGAGAACCTGTGTAAAGTGAAGGGTGTCAGGGCTCAAGCCCTCGAGAAGCTGCTTTGAAAGGTATGGGGTGGAACCTGGGAATCTGTGGTTTTACTATAAGGACAAAAAGCAAAATAGACAGGTTAGAAATCAATTTACCCAAAAAGCCTTGGTTAGGCTTCATGGTCATCCAAAGATAGTACAAGCCATTTTGTATAACTGCATTTTCCTGGTGCAAGCATCTGTTGGGCAATGAATCTTGTACTCCAAAAAAGAATCAGCATTCCTATGGAGTGACCCCATTTACTAATAGGACATTTGAAGGTCCTAATATTAGATAAGGTGTGGACTCATTTGTGAGTAGGATCTTTAAAAATCCTATTTAGAGGAGTTCAGCTTGAATCAAGTTATGCCTTTATCCATATGGCTGAAGTCCTTATAAACAAAGGAACTTGGACATGGAACCACAAGCCGAAAACCAGGAGAATCTAGAGAGATGGGGGGGAAGAGGGGGAGAAAGAAGGAGGGTGAAGGGGGGAGAGAGAGAGAGAGAGAGAGAAAGTTAGAGAGAGATTGTCATGTGATAGAGATAGAAATGCATCTACAAACCACAGCAGAATATTATAGACTTTCAGAGAAAACAAGCACAGCCAGTGCCTTGGTTATGGACTTCTAGTCTCCAAAACTTTGAGCCAATAAATGTCTGTAATTTAAGCCAACAAGTGCTCTTGAGGCAGAATTCCAACTGCGACACCTTGGGCCTACCCAAGAACATTTCTGAAGGTTGTGTAAAGACTGGTGTCAGAAGAGATCAACTTTTTATAGGCACTAATGCTTTAACATTTGGGATGTACCACCTTAATGAATGACAGGTACAGATGTTCACAGCCCCATGTGCCATGGGCCACTGCATCTTAATCTTCAGGTCCATCCTTAATGGTCAAGGCCTCCTTTCCTCACCTTACAGTCCAACTTCAGCCATGGTATGGTGGTTTGAAATTATTTTATGAATCCCAAAAGGAGAACGATTGTATTTTTAAACTAATGTATTCCCATGGGTGTGGTGACTTTTGATTGCATTAAAAGCATTTGACAATCCTCTGATTAGATTACTTGACAAGATTGCTTCAGGCCTTTGGTTTGGACTATGTCAGTGAGGCCTGACTCAGGTTGAACCTCTGCCCCTTGCTGGGTCTGATATAAATGGAAACACAGAGAGAGATACATAGAAAGACACAGGAAAATAATGTTGCCATATTTGATCCAGCAATGCCGAGACTGAGGAGGAGGCCCAGTGAGAGACAAGCCCTGTGCCAGGTTTGCCTGCAGCTGCAGAAAGGCAGAGAAGTCAGCAGAGACGTCTTGCTCCCCCTCGTGGCAGCTGATTTTGGTGAGAAAGCACCTGTTCAGGTGCCTTGAGTTGGACCGTTTGTGGTGTTGTGAGCTTTTACCCCAAATAAGTCCCATAAGAAATGCTAACCCATTTCTGGTTCTTGGCATTGGAAGGCCTTTGGCAAACTAGAACATGTGGCCTAAAGGACCTTGCCCAGCACACCTGTGCTCACACTGCCCACCAGTCAGGCTGTTCATTGCCCCATGCCCATCCCACCACCTGCACAATGCCCAGGGAGTCACTGAGCTGCCAACTCCTCCAGGAAGCCTGCCTTGACGTGTCCCCTCTGGATTGGGTGACTTTCCTTGTTCTAGTCACACCTTCCTCTTGTCTCTGTGTTAGCATTTACCATATTGTTATGCCCAACTCTATCCTTCCCCAGTTGTCAGCAAAAACAGAGCACTGACAGGGCCTGACACCCTGTGCCATGGTGCTGGACACCCAAAAGGCACTTCACAAAGGATTGTTGAGTGACTGCATGACTGAGGCAGTGGAAAGAAAACAGATTTAGAAGGCATTCCCAGAACCACCTCTGAGCTGTATATCACCAGGCTGGTAGCTGCATGCTGGTGAGCTCCTGAGGAGGATTAAATAACATAAAGGCCAGAAGCCCTCTCTGGGGACTGACCTTCCTGAGCAGCTGCTTGACTCTTAGCACTGAGACTTGCAGCCAGCATGGTCAAACCAGGGAGATCACTGTAGGACCCTCAGTGTTCAAAGCAGACACTGAGGCAGGCCTCCCTTCTGTGGCAGGTGCTCAGTGGCCCAGGCATGGGTGAAGGGAGTACTTCTGCCCCCTCATCTCCCCAGCTCTTGCTATTCTGGGTGCTGTGGTCAAGGAGCCCTCCGTGGTCAAGGAGCCCACTCTGCATTCCAGCTTCATGGGAGCCTCCTTCAGCCTTAACCTGGCCGAGGCCATGCCCACCTCTGACCCCCTGCCTGCAAGGCTGTTTTCGTTTTTTTTTTTTTTTTTTAATTTTTAATTCATTTTAAAAAAATAATACAGTAAAAATTATGAGGTCCCATTTAACCCCACCGCCCCCACCCCACCACTGCCCCCACAGGAACACTCTCTCCCATCATCATGACACATGCATTGCATTTGGTAAGTATATCTCTGGGCATCGCTGCACCTCATGGTCAGTGGTCCACATCATAGCCCATACTCTCCCACGTTCCATCCAGTGGGCCCTGGGAGGATCTACAATGTCCCATAATTGTCCCTGAAGCACCACCCAGGACAACTCCAAGTCCCAAAAATGCCTCCACATCTCATCTCTTCCTCCCATTCCCTGCACCCAGCAGCCACCATGGCCACTTTTCCCACACCAATGCCACATTTTCTCTGTGGACCTTGGATTGGTTGTGTCCATTGCACATCTATGTCAACAGGAGGCTTAGATTCCACATGGATACTGGATGCAATCCTCCTGCTTTCAGTTGTAGGCACTCTAGGCTCCATGGTGTGGTGGTTGACATTCTTCAACTCCATGTTAGCTGAGTGGGGTAAGTCCAATAAATCAGAGTGTAGGAGCTGAAGTCTGTTGAGGCTCAGGGCCTGGCTATCATATTGTCAGTCCAGAGATTCAAATCCCCTAGATATATCTTAAACCCCAGCACCAACTACAATTCCAGTAAAGTAGCATGAAAGGCTTGTGAAAAGAGATCCCATCTGTGTCCAGCTCCATCACACAGAAACACCAGCTCCAAAGAAGGGCCAACTGACATGGCAGTGAACCCCATCTGCCATGACCATAGAACCCGTGGGTCTCTTTAACCCTCAAAAGAACCAATACCTGGGGTTGTATCTACTTTATCTGTCTCTGAGACTCTGCTCAGGTGTGCATAAGGGCAATCCTTCTGACATCCTCCATACTCTTTTTTAGAGACTCATAGCCATATAAACTCCTTTCTCCTTTCCATTTCCTCCTTACATTAGGTCAAACAGCAATTTAAACTCCTGTCATTATATGTAGACAGGGATATTCTGCTGGTCCACATGAACCTTTAATTCAAGGTCATTTTCTAGTTGCATCATCAGCTGGTATTTGGTAGTGATCCCTCGGTGCCAGGGAGGCTCATCCCTGGGTGTCATGTACCATGCTGGGGGGAATGCATTGCATTTACATGCTGAGTTTGGCTTCGAGACTGGCCACATTTGAGTAACATGAAGGCTGTCAGGAGGAAACTCCCAGGCACAGTGCTGCTCTAGGCCTTGTTCTTATTTCAGGCATATAGGCTCACAAGCATAGTCATTAGTATCAGGAGTTCACTGTTGGACCCTCATTCCTTCCTGGTCCTTATCATTGCACCTGGGGGACTGATGCTGCTCCCCTAGGGACCACAACAGAGCACCCTCGGCCAGGAATCCAGTAACCCCCAGCTGTTGTTTTTATTTGTTGCCACTATGAGTATATCCAAACATTACCATGCACCCTGGACATATGCCCTGTATAACTCCCTGTCAACCATATATCACCTGTCAATAACATCCTATACCAGTATTCCTCCACTGCCATTGTTGAACCACTCTGTGATCCAAAACTTCCTGAAAAGTGAAGCCCAATATAATGTCAGGATCCCTTACTAGTAAAATGGAATATAGCAATGGGTTTAAAGGTTAGATATAGAATACATATTGATTTGGAAAAATTCTACATCCTATCTTTTTCTTTTCTTTTTTCCTAATTATTGAGCTTCTCTTCACAAGAGCCCTAGATCACGTA
The DNA here is from genome assembly GCF_030445035.2 of Dasypus novemcinctus. NCBI lineage: Eukaryota > Metazoa > Chordata > Mammalia > Cingulata > Dasypodidae > Dasypus > Dasypus novemcinctus. The sequence continues at coordinate 47,803 of NW_026688419.1, read as the reverse complement.
ATTCATATATACAATATACAGTACTCCCACACATCCATACCCCTTTTCCCTTCCACAGCGATAGTCTTATAACTTATTCATATCATATTTACTTAAACTGATGTACAGACTCTGAGACAATAACTTTCAAACAAGGTGACATCTGTGCTTACATTGTGGCCCATACTTTAGGATATACAGTTTTCTAAATTTTTAGTTATCCTATGTTTTACATTATGGTTTACATTATTAGTCTGTCGCCCCTATATGTTTTTGGTGTAATATTACATGTTTTATATCCATCCTTGTGTACTCTCGTGAAACTCCTCTCTTACCCCCACATTTACCTTGGTTCCATCCATTCAACATCCATTTTCCCCTCCCCTTGGGGCCCACAGCGACAGCCAATCTCCATTTCCTGAGGAGTCATGTCCAGAGATACTTGCAACAGTGTTCAGGGCCTGACTTGCTCAACTGCCCTAATGCCCTGGGAGTCATCCTTTCATTCGAGAGATACAGTTCCCTCTTTTTTGATGGCATTAGTCCTCCCCAGGATGTGGGTCCACCCCCACTCTCACTACTTGGGTCTCTATCTAATGGTACAACCCACCCTGGCAAAATGAGCATTCAGACATTCCCCAGGAGTCCACCCCATGTCAGACCATCCCCTCTGAGCATCCTAAACAGGTAACCCTCTTAATTATATTTTGATACGGTTTTCTCAGCATTTTACTCTCAACCAACACCTGACACTCTCCTATGTTCGTATGTTGCCCATCCCTCCCCCCAATTTTTTGGACACTATTACCCATCCGTCCATCCCCAGCCCCCCTCAAACCCGCAAAGTCCCACCCAAAGGCAACCCTTTGCCCCCATTTTATCTCTTCTTTGTGCTCGTACTTACTGCCAGCTCATCATAGATTCCACCCCTGCAGACGTTGGCTCACACCCTTCCTCCACGCCCCGATTTCCTGTAAGCCTATCTTCCAGTCTCTAGCTCTCTGAGGCAGCTTGCTTATTTCATATCATTGAGGTCATGTAGTATTTGTCCTTCAATGCCTGGGTTGCTTCACTCAGCATAAGGTTCTCAAGATTCATCCATGTTATCACGTGTGTTTGTAGTGTATTTGTTCTTAAAGCCGAGTAGCATTCCATTGTATGTATATACCACATTTTATTGATCCACTCATCTGTTGATTGGCATTTGGGTTGATTCCAACTTTTGGCGATAGTGAACAATGCTGCTATGAACATTGGTGTACATGTATCAGTTTGTGTCCTTGTTTTCAGTCCTGCTGGGTATATACCAAGCAGTGGTATTGCTGGGTCATATGGCAAATCTATGGTTAGTTTTTTGAGAAACTGCCAAACTGTCCTCCAGAATGGTTGGATCCTTCTGCATTCCCACCAGCAGTGGATGAGTGTTCCCATTTCTTCACATCCTCTCCAGCATTTGTATTCTTCTGTTTTTTTCATAACTGCCAATCTTATGGGAGTAAGATGGTATCTCATTGTAGTTTTGATTTGCATTTCCCTGATAGCTAGAGATTTGGAGCATTTTTTCATGTGCTTTTTAGCCATTTGTATTTCTTCTTTGGAGAAGTGTCCGTTTAAATCTTTTTCCCATTTTTTAAATGGGTTGTTTATCATTTTATTTTCAAGATATAGGAGTTCTTTATATATGCAAGTTATAAGTCTCTTATCAGATACATGGTTGCCAAATATTTTCTCCCATTGTGTGGGTTCCCTTTTTACTTTCTTGACAAACTCCTTTGAGGGGCAGAAGGCTTTCATTTTGAGGAAGTCCCATTTATCTATTTGTTCTTTTGCTGCTCGTGCTTTTGGTGTGATATTCATGAAGCCATTTCCTATTACAAGGTCCTGTAGATGTTTCCCTACACTTCTTTCCAAGGTCTTTATGGTCTTGGCTCTTATATTTAGGTCTTTGATCCATCTTGAGTTGATCTTTGTATAAGGTGTGAGATGGTAATCCTCTTTCATTCTTCTACATATGGATATCTAGTTCTCCAGGCACCATTTGTTGAATAGGCCATTCTCTCCCAGTTGAGAGGGTTTGGTGGCTTTATTGAATATTATATGGCTATATATATGAGGTTCTATATCAGAACTTTCAATTCAATTCCATTGGTCTGTGTGTCTGTCCTTATGCCAATACCATGCTGTTTTCACTACTGTAGCTTTGTAGTATGTTTTGAAGTCAGGTAGTGTGATTCCTCCAATTTTGTTTTTCTTTTTCAATATGTCTTTGGCTATTTGGGGCCTCTTTCCTTTCCAAATAAATTTCATAGTTAGTTTTTCTAGTTCCTTGAAGGCTTTGTTGATTTTTATTGGGATTGCATTGAATGTGTAGATCAGTTTTGGTAGGATAGACATCTTAATAATATTTAGTCTTCCTATCCATGAACAAGAATATTCTTCCATTTATTTAGGTCTTCTTTGATTTCCTTGAACAGTCTTGTATAGTTCTCAGTGTATAATTTTTTTTACATCTTTAGTTAAATTTATTCCTAAATATTTGATGATTATATTCACTATTGTAAATGGTATTTGTTTCTTGATTTCCTCCTGATCTTGCTCATTATTGGTGTACAGAAATGCTACTGATTTTTGTGCATTGATCTTATAACCTGCGACTTTATTAAACTCATTTATGAGTACTAGAAGCTTTGTTGTAGATCTCTCAGGGTTTTCTATGTATAGGATCATGTCATCTGCAAATAATGAAATTTTGACTTCTTGCTTTCCAATTTGAATGCCTTTTATATCTGGTTCTTGCCTCAGTGCTCAAACAAGTACCTTAGAGCAATGTTAAATAGAAGGGGAGACAATGGGCATCCTTGTCTTGTTCCTGACTTTAGAGGGAAGGATTTTAGGACTTCTCCATTGTAAACAATGTTGCTGTAGGTTTTTCATATATGCTCTTTATCATGTTCAAAAAATTTCCTTGTCTTCTGATCTTTTGGAGTGTTTTTATCAAGAAAGGGTGCTGTATTTTGTCAAATGCTTTTTCTGCATCTATAGATATAATCATGTGATTTTTTTCCTTCAATCTGTTTATATGGTGTATTACATTGATTGATTTTCTTACGTTGAAACATCCTTGCATACTTGGAATGAATCCCACTTGGTCATGGTGTATAATTCATTTAATGTGTTGTTGAATACGATTAGCAAGTATTTTGTTAAGTATTTTTGCATCTAGGTTCATTAGAGAAATTGGTCTGTAATTTTCCTTTCTTGTGGTGTCTTTCTTTGGCTTTGGTACTAGGGTAATGTTGGCATCATAGAAGGAGTTTGGCAATGTTCCTTCTGTTTTGATTTTTTGGAAGAGTTTCTGCAAGACTGGCGTTAGTTCTTTCTGGAATGTTTTGTAGAATTCACTTATGAAGCAGTCTGGCCCTGGGCTTTTCTTAGTTGGGAGGTTTTTGTTTTTGTTTTTGTTTTTTTTAAAGATTTATTTATTTATTTAATTTCCCCCCCTCCCCTGGTTGTCTGTTCTTGGTGTCTATTTGCTGTGTCTTGTTTCTTTGTCCACTTCTGTTGTCGTCAGCGGCACGGGAAGTGTGGGCGGCGCCATTCCTGGGCAGGCTGCACTTAATGATGGATTCTATCTCTTTACTTGTGATTGGTTTGTTGAGATCATCAATTTCTTCATTCATCACTATGGGCTGCTTATGTGTTTCTAGGAATTTGTCCATTTCCTCTGAATTGTCATTTTCGTTGGAATATAGTTTTTCAAAGTATCCTCTTATGATAGTCTTTATTTCTGTGGGGTCAGTGGTGATATCTCCTTTCTCATTTCTTATTTTGTGTATTTGCATCTTCTCTCTTTTTCTCTGTTAGTCTCGCAAAAGGTTTGTCAATTTTGTTGATCTTCTCAAAAAACCAGCTCTTGGTCTTGTTTATCTTTCCAAGTGCTTTCTTATTTTCTATTTCATTTAGTTCTGCTCTTATCTTTGTTATTTCCTTCCTTCTTATTCCTGTGGGATTACTTTGTTTTTTTTTTTCTAATTCCTCCAAATGTGCAGTTAGTTCTTCAATTTTTGCTCTTTCCTCTTTTTTGATATATGAATTAATGGCTATAAATTTCCTTCTCAGTACTGCTTTTGCTGCATCCCATAAATTTTGGTATGTTGTGCTATCATTATCATTTGTTTCAAGATAGTCATTGATTTCTTTTGAGATTTCCTCTTTGACCCACTGTTTTTCTAAGAGTGTGCTGTTTAATTTTCAAATCATGGTGTGAAATCTGGGCCTCTGACCCTTGCAAATTTCCAGCTTCACTCCACTCTGGTCAGAGATATTATTTTGTATGGTTTCGATCTTTCTGGATTCATTAAGCCTTTCTTTGTGGCCTAGCATATGGTCTATCTTGGAGAATGATCCATGTGCACTTGAGAAAAACGTATATCCTGCTGTGTTAGGGTGTAATGATCTTTATATGTCTACTAGATCCAGCTCCTCTAATATACTGTTCAAATGTTTTGTTTCTTTAGTGAGTCTGAGATGTTCTGTCCAGAGTTCATAGTGGTGTATTCAAATCCCCCACTATAATTGTAGATGCATCTATTCTTTCACTTAGTTTTTCCAAGGGCTGTTCTTCTAATCCACCCACATCCTCGGGCTCTTCTGTAGAGCACAAATTGTGCAGTCATGGTGACTGAGGTTGAAACCCACGGCAGGAGTGGGTCACAGCCTGTGTCAGTAACCCTGAACCTCAGGTTTATTGAGCACAAAGGAAGCCAGTGACTCCATCTCAGGAGCGTGTGTTGTATTGGGGGTTAAAGAAGGGGAGCTGAAGGCTCCTTAAGAGTCTCGGTGGGGAGCACCCCACTGAGCATGCCAGGGACAAGGCCCTGCTCAGGAACAGGAACGGGCGAGAGTGGTGCACGTGAGCCCATATCGGAGGCTGGGATTTCTCTCCTAGAGCTGGAGGACTTGATGCTGGGGCTGCCTGCTCTCCCACCAATGGGGGCAAAGTTAGGGAGGGCTGGGAGGGCTCCTTATCTGTGTGAGTGCCCCCAACACTCAGCGCTGGTGGTCTTCCCTCCTCCACCCTTAGCTCCTCCTGCCCCTCTCACATCCCGCTGGCATTTGTGAGACATTCGGTGGAGTTCAGGTGCCCAGGGTCCTCTCCGTGAGGACACTTGGGAGGAAATAGGAGAAGCACTTGCATGGCTCACCTGCTTTCTTTCCTGCTGAGACTCACAAGGCTGTGCCCACCTCCAGGTCTGTCCCTTGAGGGCACGTCTCTCCATGTCCTGCATGAACACACGCTTATGCACTTCCACTTCCAACCAGACAGGTGCCATGTGGAAACTGAGACCAGAGGCATGCATGAATGATCTAGGTGCTATGAGGTATGCAGACCACCAAGGGTAACAGGGTGACTTACTTCTAGGAAGGGTTACACCCTTCCTCCTGGTTTGCTTTCAGAATGAGGGCCCCTTGAAGACTGGGTCCACTGCTCAGTATTTTCCCTTATGAGGCAGTTTTCCTTTTGACATCCCTGCATGGCCCAGTGCAAACATGCCATCATAGCAGTGGACCATGGGGCTGGGGTTGGAGGAGGAGAGGACCCCAGGGGTGTGAGCAGGGGTAACTGAGGAAAACTGGAAGCAGCTCTGCTGCTGGGCAGTGCTCCCACTCTTCTGACAATGCCCATGGACTCATACATGGGGACAGGGAGAGATGCCAAGCTGATTTGCAAGATCCTCAAGGATACAGGGGCCTGCATGACTGGTGCCATCCCCAGGACAGCCTTGAACTGGCATACCTGGGTCAGAGGGGCTCTGGGCTTCTAGAACCGGGATGAACCCCTCCCTAGAGAGGAAGTGGCTCCAGGAGGGAGGCCTCAGTCTCCTTCTCTGTCTATTGGGGTGTTTATAGTGGGTGACCCTCTAAGGATCCACAGACCAGGGAGCTGTGCATTCACCCTGGCCCTCCTTCAATGTCCTACTGCTCTTCCAAGGGCCTAGGAGAGCTGCTTCCTTGAGGATATTTAAGCAAGCTGTGTGCTCACTCCTGCGGGTAGCCTCCTAGGAGCTGCAGCGCTGATGCTGGCCAGCAGGGGGCACGCAGCCACAGCTCCAGCTGTGCCCACTGCGCCTGCGGCAGCCTCCGGAAACTGGGAAGCATCATCCAAAGGCCTTTCTGGCCATCACCTGTCTCACACACAACATGCACCTCCTATCATTAGCAGCCATCTCCACAATCTGAGCTGGGCTGAGGCTGGTAAAGGGCCTCTGAGAACATCTCAGTTATTCATATAGTGACTGTTCCAGGAGCACTCACCCTGCACCAAGCTTTGTGTTCAGTCCTGGATGTGGAGTGAAAAGAATTCCTGTGGCCCCTGCCCAACAGGATCTCTACATCTGGAAGGGGAGGTGGACCAAAGCATGAGGGCAAACACAGGTTCAAGGAAAGAGTAAGTGGTATAGAGGAAACTACACAGGGTACTGCGAGGAGGGATATGGCACCATCAAGTGCAGGGGTGGCCCAAAGGACACATTGAGGTGACACTTGCACTGTGATTAGAACAATGAGAGGAGCCAGCTCTGTAAATGTGTGGTAAGAGGGTGCCTGGGAGAAGGCACAGCAGGGAAAGAAGCAGTGGCAGAGGGATGGTAGCAGTTTGATATGGACATGAATTCTAAAAATAGATATTGGATTATGTTTTTAATCTGGTCTGTCCCTGGGTATGATTGAGTTATGACTGGGGCTTTGATTGTGATTCATCCACATCATTAGGCCTTTGAGTCAGCACCACTTGGTGGATGGGGACTCACAGATAAAAGGCATGGCAAAGGTCAGAGTTGAGGGGTTTTGATGTTTGAGTTTTGCTGTTGGAGTTTGATTTTGAGGCTTTAAGCTGGAGCCCCAGGAAGTAAGCTCACAGAGGAAAGAGGAGTAAGATGCTGGAGGGGAGGAACCCAGGAAGCCCAACCCCTCACAGACATCAGCAGCAATCTTGCTCCAACGTGAGAGAATAGACTTTGGTAAGGGAAGTAACTTATGCTTTATGGCCTCGTACCTGTAAGCTCCTACCCAAAATAAATACCCTTTATAAAAACCAACCATTTCCTGGTATTTTGTGTCAGCAATCCTTTGGCTGACTAATACAGGGACCTTGGCCAGAGGAGGCTAAGAAGGCCACTGCTGATGGCAGAGCCTCACCTGAGGCTTACCTGGGAGAGCAGGTGCTTCCCAGCTCTGCTGTGTTGATCAACAAGATTCACATTGGGATGGTGTGCAGAGAGGGAGACTTCACTCACATGGGAGAGTGGTGAAGACAGAAAAGCACTTTGTGTATGTGGTCAGGGGGCATCCTCATTTAGCCATTTTGTTGAGAAGTGTGTCCCAAGGTCAGGACTCTCTCCAAGGGGGGTTCTTGGGGCTGTTTGTACCTGGAAGTAAAGGTGTCAGGGAATCAGGGCACAGGCAGGACAGCACAGATGTTGAGAGGACACAGTTGCCTCTGACCTTCAATATAATGGGAAGCCTCTGGAAGGATTTCTGGCCCAGCAGCAATATCTGACTTTCATCTCATTTCAACCACATCAAGATACAGACTGAGACAGCAATCCAGGAGTGGGAGTGAGTTTATGAAGATCCCACAGCCCTACCCAGGGCTGTTTTGAGTTATATTCAATGTTCCCTCCATCACCTTCCTGTTTATTCCATGTCTATATCTGTGAATTCAATCTGTTACACAAGACAATGGGGTTTGCAGTGTTCGCCCCACATTGACTTGACCATGTGCCCAGGAAGCAGATGCTAGAATGATTCCCAGTGTATTGGGCAGGAGAGTTGGGAAGCCTCAGAAACTAGTGTGGTGTCACAAAACTGAAAAGAAAAGGGAGCCAGGTCTGCACCCAGGTGCGTCTCCTCCTAGCCGGGGCCCGAGCTGAACACAGGCCTTCCAGGAAGCTGTGGGGAGGGACGTGTGGGCAGAACTTTGACCAGTTAACACGATGATCTGGGTGAGGGGGATAGACAGACTGACATGCAGAGGGATTTTGTGGAGTTTTTAGTGCTGAGAGGGCCCTGGGAAGGGGACCAAAGGAGGTGACCTCACTGCCTTTGTCACAGACCCAACAGAACTTGGAACCCTGGTAACCAGGCCCCCAGATTCCAGAGGCAGCCCCTTCCCAGCTCACTTGGCAGGAGACACTCGAGAGAGCAGGATGTTCTCCTGCTGCGTTCGCAGACCCCGAGGCTCAGGCCTCAACCAAAGTAGGAATGAGTCCTCTTCCCAGGGCTTTTGAAGTTGGCTCAGGCCTCAGCCACAAAGCCCCAGGCCACTGACCAGGAGGTCCCCAGAGGTAACATGGGGAGACCTAGGAACAGCCAACTGAGCACCTGCCACTACTGAGCTCCTGCCTTGGCAGCCCCATGTCCCATCATCTACCCAGTGTGGGGGAGGCATAAGCAGGGGCCACCCTGGGAAGCAGCAGACCATCAAGGATGGGAACCCAGAAGGTCCTTCCCTGTCACCTGCCAGGCCATGGCTGGAAGGGTGGGAAGGTGTGTCTTGGGGGTGGCTCTCATGTGGATCAGTGTTAATCCTGAGCCCTGAACTGTCATCTCCTCTCCAATGGGGCTGCAGGGAAAGGGTGACCCCCATTTGGGCCTGACCTGGATCCTGGCTCCAAAGAAGTGCTGCATCCCCTGTGGTTTGGGGAAGGCCTCTCACTGACCCTCTTGTCCCACCTGCTGGGCACTGTGTTTGCAGAACTCCATGCAGATGGTAGGGGAACAGCTGGAGGAGAGGCTCGTCTACGCCGTCTACCTAGAGAAGGTGCAGATCCGTCGAGGCCCTGGCCAGGGCCAGCGCTGGTACCAGGTGGGAGTAGGGATCAATGGGGTATGAAACAGCAGGGTGGGGGGGTCCCCAGAGCCTATCTCCCATCTGGCATTCCCCACTTTCTCTCCCAGGGCTTTCTCCCCTGATGTACCCAATATTCCACTTCCCAAGGAACCTGGGTCCCCACAACTCCCCACCACACTGCCATTCCATGGACCAGGGGGAGGTCACCTCAAAACTTTAAGAACCTCAGAAAGGAGGCTTTAGCAGGGATTTCCCTTCAGGGTGGGCTGCAGGGTGGGCCCACATCAGATCTGTGTGCGTTTGGCTGCTGTATTTCTGTTTCCACTCCTTGGCCCCATGTCCCTGGGCAGCAGTCTTCATGACTGTCCTCCCACACCTGCCCCAAGCCACACAGCTCCTCTCCTTAGGAGGGTTCTTGCCATCTCCCATGACCATCCTCTTGCCCTTCTCAGGTCAGGAGCTGAGGCCTGACTTGGCTGCCAATATTCCAGAAGCGAGGAGGCTTAGAGCAGCGGTTTGGCCTTCAGGGCTGCTGGACCTGGAACATTCCTTTCCTTTTCCCCTTTCAGCACTGGTGCCCTGTGCACCAACCATGGGTCCTAAGCAATATTCCCTCCCCCCACCCCAGTAGAGGCTCTGTGGAATGGGCTGTGTGGGCAGAGGACACAGAGACAGCCCTTTCACCAGCAAGCAACACAGAAACTGCCTAAGGCTGGAGCAGTTCCATCACCATTGGCTGTCTCTGTGGGTGGCAGCATCCCTACAGCCCGTATGGAACTGTCTCTTTGCATTTTCCTTTAGTTTCCTGGTCTTAGTTCTGGGTGGCAAATGGCATCATGTTGTGGCTTTGGCCCCATGAGCAGTGGAGGAAGTCATTTACTGCCCAGGTGGATCTGCCAGACCCTGAGGTGTCAGTTCAGCTCCTCGGTCCTGCAGTGGGGTGTCTCCCCCAGGGACACCCAGGCCCTTGTCCTTTGCCAGGTCTGGAGTCTTACCTTTCAATTACCTCCTCACCTCCAAATCAAAAGGAGGCCGAGGACCTTTCTCTGCTGGAGGCACGCACGTGACCCTGGCCTCAAGGTGCTGAGGGCTTGGACACAGCAGGACTGCCCAGAGCCCCAGCCCCACCCGGGGGGTCCCCAGCTCTGCCCCTCAGCACATGTGACTCTTCTTCCCACCCTAGAGGATGAATGTCTGGGCCCGCTCAAGGGAGGACCACCTCATGGTGCGCATGGTCAAGGCAGGCCCATGGGAGAACCTGGCCGAGCACCTGGTGCCCGTCTTCCAGGAGGGGGGCCTTGTCTTTGTCAAGACCTTCCTGGGGACATACCAGGTGTTCACCACCACCGAGCAGGTCCTGCACCTCTTGTTCAGAAGGTGAGTGCCCGCCCCGTCCCTGCTGCCTTGACTGCTCTGCCACCAACTTACTTGTGTCTCAGAAGTGTCATTTCACCCACCGGCCTCAGTTTCCTCCTTGGGCAGGAGGGGGGCAGGGTACCTACCTGCAGGGTTGATTGTAAGGACTAAGAGTGAGGATGCATGGAAAGTGCTTCCCTGAGCCTGGCTCCCTGGGCAGGGAGGCTGGCGGGGCAGGGTTGTTCCTTAACAGGATTTTCCTCCTCCCAGTGAAGAGGCTCTCGGGCTCCCCCCCTTACTGACCCCGAGTTTCCTCTTTACTAAGGGAGTCTGAGGTCCCTTTTGGGCCTCTGACTTTGGTGGGTAAGAGGAGGGACCAGTGTATCCTGTCAGAGGGGTCCAGGCCCACCCTATGCCTGAGAAGGTGCCACTTAGGGCACTTCTTCATCAAGTATATACATCAAGTGTCTACTAGGTACAGGCACTTCCTTAGGCAGCTTCACGCAGTGAACAAAGCCAGCCAAAGTCCCTGCCCTTCTGGGTTCCATTGGAGTTGGGGCTGCAGGCTGTAACAGGTGTCACCTTAAGCAGGGGTACTCTCAAAGAGAGTTAGCTGTGACATGCCCACGTCTCCCCTAGATATGGACGGAGCCTCTGTGGCAGAGACAGGCAAGGAGGAGGCCTGGAAATGAGGAAGTGAGTGCACTTGGGGGGGGGGAAGGGCTCTCCTCTCCAGAGACCAGTGTTGGATTTGGGGGACAGGTGGCAGGGAAGTACTGGGCAGAACACAATGCCCCACCCATCTTATGAGCTCCCTTGAGAGTAGAGTCCAGAGGGCTTTCCCCTCCACTTGGAAAGGCATCAAGGGAAGCTGTGGGTGGGGTCCTGGGGCACTGGCTGCAGAGGACACTTGCCCAGCACAGCCCAATCACACCCCAGGAGCCCAAACACCACCTTGTGCAGACCCACAACAGGAGGTGGTGAGCAGCCAGCTCCAAAGCTGCCCTGACCTCACTCCTGTCTGCCTGCATGGATGGCAGGGTGGCTGCACTGCTGACGTTTGGGAGGGCAGAGTCAGTGGGAAGACGAGACACACACGGTGCATGGCAGAGGATGAGGTGGCTGTGCAGGGCAGAAGTTGCTTGGGGGGAGGGCCACGAGGGCCCGGGGGAGGAGGACAGATCTTTTTCCCTTATCACTGACATATTGAAGAAGCTCCCACTGTGTGTCCATGCCTGGCTATGGAGAGACCAGTCAAAACCTCTCCTGTCCTTATGGACCTGATTTTCCAACAGGAGGGTCCCTGGGGCAGCGTGGAAGGAAAGGCCCGTGTCTGACTCTGCTGCCCTCTCCTGCCCTCAGCACCATCTCCTCGCTGCTGGGCACCTGGATGGACCAGTATGCTGAGGATTTCACAGAACCTCTAGGCTTGCCCTGTCTCAAGCTGCTGGTGGGGTATGCCCAGGTGTATCTTCCTGGCTCTGCCCTGGAGTGCCGAGCCATAGCTCTACTGTCACGGAGGAGCCATCTGGAGCCCATTGAGGCAGAGCCAAAGGGTGAGGGCGCCTCAGGATGGGAGTATGTGAGCTTGTGGGGTGAGGACCAGGACTGGACCCATAGGCAGGACTACCAGGGGTTGCCACCAGGTCAGGAACAAAGAGGAGCCCCAGAGAAGTCACCTGGAGACTGATGTCTGGGAACAGTTTTGGGGGCTGGATCTTCCCCAGAAGGTAGTGGGAGCTTAAAATGAGAGCTTAAAGACACTTAAAGACATTTAGTATTTGGAACTTACCTCTTCTGCATCTCCTTTGTCAGCCCCAGAGCTGCAAATGCCTCCAGGACAACATCCACTGCCAGTTCTACCACCTGTGGCAGACACAGGGGCACTTCCAGAGCCTGAGGAAGCTCCATCTCCACCTCTGCTGCCAGCTCCTGAGTTTGTCCCAGTGCTTGGACAAGAAATGGAACCTGAAGCATTATGTGATGTAGCACCAGCTCCGGAGCTGAAGGTGGCTCTAGCACCACAACTTCTACCCACAGTGCTAGGGCCTGTGACACCTGTGGAGGTACCATCAATGCCGACTCTGATGGTAGAGCCAGCTCCATCCTCAGATGTTGCACCTGCAGCCATGCTGGAAGAAGTCACATCACCATCTCTATCACCAGTTCCTGAACTGGAGGCACTCCCACCACCACCTCCAGTGTCACCTGCACGTTTCAAGTCAGTGCCCTTTATGGAACCACCGCCTCTTAACTTGGCTTCAGCAGCAACGGCTCTTGAGGGGGAGGCAAGTCTGGCGCCACCACCAGAGCCAGTGCCAAGGCTCGACCCAGCACTGGGGCAGGCCACACCCCCGGAACCTTCCTGCACTTGTACTTTGCCTTTGGAAATCAGGCTGAGTGAGGAGAATGCTAACCTCCTGGCTTTCCCTCCAGAGCTGGTGGCGCAGCAGCTGACCCGAATGGATGTGGTGAGCAGCTGGACATGATAGGGTGGGGCTGGGAGGCTCTTCCCTCTGGGAACTGCTGCCCACCTTACCATCCCTTGAATCAGAATCTTAGGATCTGGGTTCAAACACTGGCTCCACTCCCAGAATTTCCACCTGGGCAAGTTTACTACTCCCTAAGCCCATGCTTCACTCCTCTGGAGAGTAGCTATTGGACAGTAACCATCTCTGCCTCATGCACTGACTGGGAACATGACATGAGAGCAAAGAAATAGAAAGCCTGAGGAGGCTTCATCATGGAGGCTTGAAGGAGCTCACTGTGGTGCAGCCAACCCCATGGTGTCCCACACAGTGCTGGTGCTCTCCATCACATTGACACTAGATAGGCCCTTATGTGTACTGGACCCTTAGGCACTTTGGGTCCCCACAGGGACCATGCACCTGACCACATGACATCCAAGCATGCATTATAATGAGGGTTGATGGTGCTACCTGGGCCTGTGGAAGTCTGAGGCCCCTTGGGGGCTGGGGGCTGTGAGATGGACTTGAAAATGGAGCTCTCTCCTCTGCAGACCTTGGGGCCGAGGATTCTAGAGTGCTAGGTCCCCTCAGGGAACAATGAACACACCCTGTCCTCAGCCTGCCAAGCCCCACCTGAGACCACTGGACCCTTGCCTGGGGCATGAGGGCCTAGGGGATCTGAGCTGGGCATGGTTCCTGACATTCCCTCCTCCCCAGGATCTCTTCAAGAAGGTGGTGCCCTATCACTGCCTGGGCTCCATCTTGTCCCAGCAGAACAAAAAATGTAAGGAAGAAATGGCACCCACCGTCCATGCCACTATCACCCATTTCAACAGGGTGATAAACTGCATCATGTCCACCTGTGTTGGGAACCAGAGCATGAAGGACCCAGCCAGGGCCAGGGTGGTGGAGCACTGGATCGAGGTGGCCAGGGTATGTTCAGGGGGCTCTCTCTGGTGTCCTGAAACCCCACTTTATACTTATTGGCTCTCAGGACCACAGGCCCTCCCTGGCCTGTAGCACAGCCCTACACTATCCTCCCTTCCCAACAAGGCTACCTTTTCAGGATGGGTGTGGGTGTCGTTCTGTGTCCATGACGTGCCTCAGGGCCTCCCTCAGTGTCTGGGAGTGGATATCAGCTGTGGGGGCTGAAGCTGGAGCAGGGGGACACTCAGATGGTGTATCTTTCTCCCTCCCAGGAGTGCCGAATCCTCAATAACCAATCGTCCTTCTATGCCGTCATCTCTGGTCTCCAGAGTTATCCACTCCTCTGTCTATTGAAGACATGGGAGGAAGTTTCCAGGTGGGCAGGCTTCTCTCTAGGGGACATAAGATTGGGCGAGGGACCTGGGGACATCGCCACTTAGGGAGCCTGGGAGGCAGCAGCTCCTGGGTAGGGTCAGGCAGATTGTGGCTCTAGGTGTCCATATCACCTGAGGTGAGCTGTTTTGCCTCAACACTGCTTCCCTCCTCCATCCCTTATGGAGTGGATCCAAATGGGAGCATGTCAAGTGTTTGTTTCTCAGCAACACACTCTGTCCAAATGAAAAAAGCATGTGCAAAAAGAGCTGCTCATGGAAAGGGATGGGAGTCCCCGCTGTGCACACATGAGAGCTCAGCTCACTAGTCCACACTGTCCTGCAGTGCTCAGATTTACCCAGTTTCAACACCACCCACCCAGGAAGTCCGAGGCCCAAGCAGCTAAAAGAAGGTGGTTCAGCCCTTACTCCCTCCCCCCCACTCCAACCTTTTCCTTCCTTCTTGCCCTCCCCCAGGGACAGCTTCTGCCTCTTTCTGACTCTGTCAGAGATTTACTGGAAGGAGCACAACCTCTCCCATGGCAGTGAGCTGATCATCAAGGTAAAGAGGAGGCTGGGGTCAGGGCTCAGGAGGTGGGGTGTTTAGTTTTTCACTGAAAGTTTCTGTGAAAACATCCAGCCTGGCCTATTCTGGAAGATGATGAAGAAGGATGTTTGGCTCATGGGCAGGGGGAGGGGATCATTGTAGGGCTCAGTGCTGTGTCCTCACAGCAAGGATGAGAAAACGGGCTCAAGAGAGCAGTCTGCATGCACAAGGTCATGCTGGGGACATTGTGCATGTGGTGGCCGCAGATTTCCCACAGTCAACTATTCCCAGGTGCTCAAGACCCACGGGACAATGGGTGAGGGGGAGGGCCTCACTGACCTCATTCTCCACCCTGGCAGAAGTCCATCTCTAAGTTCTCCACCCTGGAGACAAATCCCCAAATAGTCCAGAGGCAGCACCAGCAGCAAGAGAGGGTGAGTGTGCCTGAGGCCAAAGGAGTTGGGGTGAGGTGGCCTCTAAATCAGGATGGGGGCCCCTCTCAAGCCTGTCCCTCCAGTCCACTGAGCCTAGAAAGCCTCCCTTCAATGTCCCTTCTCCTGACCTTAGGGTGGTGAGCTGTGGGAATCCTGGGGGCCTCCCTCCTTACAGCCAGTCAGAGCAAGAACCTTGAGGAGCTGGCTCAGGGTGGCTGGAGTAGGGGAGGGGCACACATGGTTACTGAAGAAAAGTCAGTCCTGGGAGGTGGCTGCAGAGGAATTTGGGGTCTTTGGAGGCTTTAGGGGGAACTTATGGGTTACAGCAAAGTGTCCTAGAGGAAGGCTGGGTGGTCCCTGGAGTCTGAGACTGAGGAGTTTCCCAAGTGGGGTCTTGGGGGCACCTGAGAGCCTGTGCTCATCCCCACCCTATCCAATGCCACAGGGTGACATCCAAGGTGTGGTCCCATGCCTGAGAACTTTACTCACAAAATTTTTACTGTTGGAATATGCCATGCCAGAGTATCTGGATGTGAGTTGTTTGGGGGCCAGGATAGGGTGGGAAAGGGGCCCTGAGGCTTGGGTGGACAGGTCCTTCTGTGAGCCCTGAGCTCTCAGCAGTGAGCACATCATGTCTCCTGGGAGCCTCACAGATGCCCTGGGAACTGGGGTGCCATGAACTTCTTACAGAAGAGTAGATGGAGGCTGGTCCAAGGGGCCTTCTCTCCATTGGTTCATCACAACTTGGACTGGAAGGTCTCTCTGTCACCACTCCCAGTCCCCACTAAAGGAAGCGAGGGGCTTGCCTGAGTCCATCTGTGGTCTGGGCTGCCCAGTGCATGTTGAACCTGCAGTAGTAAAGCATGACAGGGGCAGAGGGGCAATGGGCTTGGCAATGGCTAGGAGCCCCTTTATGATGAATGCAAATTCTCTGCCTTCCAGGGAAGGAAGATCAATTTTGAAAAAAAAAAGGAAGGTGAGTAGCTGTGGCCATCACTACAGGGGTGGGGCTGGGGTGGGGTCAGGGTGATAAACAGAGACCCTCCTGGGCAGGACCCCCCAGGGCTGCTCATAGCTTCCTCTGAAATTGAGGGGGATAGTGGGTGGGGTTGTGCATGGGATGAAGAACAACTTCTAGGAGGATGAGCTGTGTGAAGTCAGCCCTGAGGGCAGGCAGAGCCTGGAAGGGAGTGAAGAGGTGGGGGATCCACAGGACTAAAACCAGCCCCTGGACCCCGTCCCACCAGCAAGCCCACCCAGGTTTTGATGATACATCTTCCTTTCCTTGGCCCCAGGAATACCAGATGGTGGAGGAGCTCCAGCAGCTCCAGGCGGGCTGCTGCTATGAGGCCTTTGTGCCACATGAATCATTTGGAGCCTGGTTTGCGGCCATGGAGCAGCTCAGCGAGAAGGACCAGTGAGGCCAGGACAGAACCAGGCCATAGTAGGAGCGGGATGGTCCTGGTGGCTCCTGGGTCATCATAAGACCTGGTACCTGAAGACATCTGGGGCATGTAAATGACAGTTGCTGTGTGGGCACTGGGAGGGATACATGAGGTGTGGCTCTGGGAAGCTCACAGCTGCCACTCTGTGCTGTAGCTAGCACCTGTCTCAGGAGCTAGAGCCCCCATCCCAGTTGGCCAGTAAGAGATTCAAAGCCAAACACCTACCAGAAGGCATCAAGCTTTAAGCAAAAAGTGATTTCCCTGTCCTGGGCGTTAAGTGTGGGTTGTCTTTGGACTCAGGGAACCATCAGGCTAAGCGTGGGCTTGGGAAGACTGATGATTTAGCCATAGCATCTCAGCTCTATACCAAAACAACCCTGTGACTGGGGCAAGTTGCCCCATCTCTGGGCCTGTTTCCTATTCTGTGAAATGGGATGATGCTGCATGATCTCTGAGGTAGTGAGAGCATTTAGCAGGGTGCAGTGGGAGCTGTGTAGGGATTTGTTTGCATCCTGGGGGAAGCCCCCATAGTAAGTTGACCCTCATTTCCAGCCGCCATGTCCCTGAATCCAGTGGTGTCAGCACCATCCACTCCAGTGTCCAGCACAGGTGGAGCCAAGGCTTCAGCAGCAGGGATGCAGCTGACTCGTGTCCTATACATACAGCTGATGCCTCCAGTTCTAAGGTAAAATCCACCTGGACCATGTCTCAGATTCCAAAGATGGCCAGGAATTTAAAGAGAATGCCCACCTCTTCTCTGTGTTGGCCTTTCCCTCACCCTACCTTCCCTGTGCCTGTTTGCCACCCTCATCCACAAAGGTCTTGATGATTGTTGACTGCTAAAGAACTTCTAGAACTGACAGGAGCTTCTAGAGCAGCCCAGGGCTGCCCTCAGCTCTCAGACCTTCTGCTTATCTTTGTATTCCCCATCACAGAACATGTCTGTAGTCACATCAGCATCTGGAAGAATGCCTTCTTCATCTCCCTCCATCCAACCCAGGGCCATGCAGACCAACCACATGCATGGTTACTCATGCGTGCTCTATAAATGGCAAGGGGGGCCCTGTGGCATTGTCCGTGTCAGCCTGTATGAGGACAACGTCAAGTACAAGAGTATCCTGGTGAACTGGGCATGTGGAAATCCCCTGGGGCCCCTCAGTGGTTCAGGCAGTTGACACATAAGGAAGGACATGTTCCCTCCCTGCCTTCATGGAGCAGACTTCCTGGTGGATGGTGAAAGACAGACAACCACCTGCAGAAGCAGGAAGAGTGTGAGTTCAATGGCAGTCAGGGCTAATAATAGTGGACATAGGGGCTGAGGCTGGCACATGGAGTGAGCACAGCCTGGGAAGAGCTTGCTGAGGTGGCCCCAGAGAGTATCAGGGAGGGGACAGCCCACCAGGCCCAAGGAAGACATGTGCTGGGCAGTCCCTGGATCAGCCAGGAGCCCAGGGCCTGAAGGAACAGGAACCAAGGGGAAGAGGTGGGTCCAAAGAGGTGTGGGCCACATCAGGCCCTGTGACTGCTAGACAGAGCTTGACTTTCTCATGGGGGGAGACAGAGCCACTGAAGGGTCAGAGGAGAACAGGGATAGCAGGTGACTTTTGGCCTCAAAGTCGAGGTTGAGCTGATGCATGCAGATACCAGCCAGTTAGGGCTGCTGCTGTGACCAGCATGGACAACAGGGTCTGCCCCAGGACAGTGGCCATGAAGGTGTGAGCAGGGGTAGATGCTGGATGGGATGTGCATATGGAGCCACGCATGGCCCCCTGCACAGAGACTGGGCCTAGGAGCATTGTTCCATAACCACCCTGGGTGCTCCTCTCTTGTGGCCAGGAGCAGGGGTAGTTTCACTAAGCTCTCACTTGTCTGACCCATGTCCTGATCCTGCCTCCAGATTGGCCCTCATTTCAAGGTAACTGCATTCTAGACCTTGCTGACCACAATTGCATCCTGGAGCCCAGGGCAGTCCTGCTGACCTGTAGCGTATCATCCAGCCCCTCCTCCTCTCTGACACTTGGGCTCACACTGGATGTGTACTATTTCCTGGGTGTTGACTGCTACCTGGAGGGGTCCTGGAGGGTCAGGGGCAGGGCAGGGGAACACCATCTCCCATGACTGGGAGGCAGGAAGTGAGAGCGTGAGGGCCAGATTTCACTCCTCAGTTCCCACAGTCTGTTGCATGGTCATTCTTTGGCCCCTGAGTTCTTGGCCTCATTCCATGATCTCTTGTGGGTCCAAGGGAAGAGCATGTGGCCCCTATAGACCCCACCCTGAATAGACTTGGCCCATAGGATTTCTGGCAGCTGCACTGTGAGGGATCAGGCTCCAGGACTCAGGCCCTGAGAGTCTGTCCCTGATCCAACACAGGTGACCAACCAAGATAGGGCTCTTGCCGGGATCAGCAAGGCCCTGGAAGAACACAACCTGCATCAAGACAAGCCAGAAGACTACAAGCTGGTGCAAATCATATCAGACAATCGAAGTAAGTCAGGAGGAGTGTTGGAGAGGGTGGTGTTGGAGGGGGTAGGCATGAGCCCTGTCCACAGCCTAAAGATCCGAGGCCCACTGGTTCCAGTATACCTGACAGCAGGGTGAGAAGGCACCCTGTCCAAAAACAAGGTGCCGATGGCAGCCCACAGGGCCCACAGCACCTTCTCCCTACCTGCTCTATCTCCCTGTGTACCCTTCCCTGGATGTGACCCAGGCATTGGGAACCTAGATCAAAGCTAACACCATGAGGTTCCCAAAGAAAGGGCTTTTCACAAGATGGTGAAGAAGAGGGGCTCAACTTGAAGGGTGTTCTGTGATACTGCACCTCCAAAAGCACCATGACTGATGGACACAAGTGCCAAACATGCACAGACCATCTTGTTATGATAGTGAAAACTAGACAAAGTCTCCTCAATCCCCTTTGGAGGCTTGAGGGAGCCCCCTCAGTATTCTAGGAAGTGGGGAAGTGAAAGAATCCAGAATAGCACTGACCCAGAGCCAGACTTCCTGACTCTGAGCCCTTAGATCAGTTAATCACACTCCTGGGCCTGCTCCTTATCCCCATAGGGGAGAGAAAATTCAGCACTGAATGCACACATAGCATGCCTGTGCACAGTAAGGGTAACTTATTCTCAGTGAGCTGATCCTCCTCTCCCAGCCATTAACCCAGGCAAAGTAAAATAACTCCCACCTTTCCTAGAAGGAGGTTCAAAATTCTCTCCCATCTTTCAAATGAGAAATTGCAGCTGGGAGGTGTGAAATAGGGCAGAAGGACCTGTCCTACAGAACAGGAAGACTGAGGACTGGAGCAATTAAAACAGGAGATGAGTAGCCATGTCACTGAAGCCAGAGTAGTCACTCCAGTCTGGTGTTTCTTTCTAGCTTGTTCTAGGCCAAGAAGACAGATGGAAAATAGGGTCAAAGTCTAAATACTTTAGGATCCCGCTCGGAAGGCCTGGCTCAGGTGGTCTTTGCTGGGCCTTAGTGGTCTTGTCCTGGGTAGTGCTGGATGTGGTGTATGTGCACTGGGTTCTAGAAAGTCAATTTCAGCCCCTAGATCCTGAGCAGTGAAGCTGGCAGGGCATGGTGGTGAGAGTACATGACCTCATGGCAGCTCCATTCTGAGGATGGCAGTTAGGAGTCAGAGTCACTCTTTAAATAAGTGTCCTTCATTGTTAGCTGCACCTCTGCAGAGTCTTTCCTTCAGGCAGGTGTCACTCCCAGGGCTCCTTTATGGTCCTGTAGTTGGAATAGGGAATTGAGGTCCCTGGCTGGGGCCTTCTCTCATGTGGGCACAAGTGTTGGGGTGTCCTGGGGTCCTCCAGGGCACAGCTGACCCCCCTTCCATCCCACCCCCCAGTGCTGCAGATCCCACACAGTGCAAAAGTTTACTACACTATGGATCCCTCAGCCCATCACCATTATCTTCTCCTGAAGCAAAACACACCTGTGAATGCCAAGGTGAAGGACAGCGCTCTCAGCCCTTCTGGGGAGTATGCAGAAGGGACCCAAGTTCCAAAAGGGGAAATTCTAAATGGCCCTGATGCCTGCCAGCTCAGGGTTCCCCTTCCCAGGTCTGCCTGGCCAAGTAGTTTTGCTCACCCCAACCTCAGTGGGCCAGACCAGGCAGACACTTCCCTGATATATGTCCCTGATATATGTCTGAAATAACCCACTTTCTCTATAAATAAAAAAGAGTTTCTAGCTCTCTTTATTGAACAGGCCTGTAAGTAAAGAAAATCTGGTAGCAAAATCCTCCTCTCGTGTGCAGATTTTGGTCTCTAAATGTTATTTTCCATGAAAAGAGAAGAGGGCACCTGGGAGGTGTGTGTGAGTCCAGGTCTTGGACAGGAAGTGCATGAGAGGTCCCTGACAATTCTTGCATCCTGGAGAGCAAGGAATGTACCCAAACCCACAGGACAGGTTTTCAAACATGAAAGGAGACAACTGCAGGGTCTTATGGTCAAATATGGGAGAATTGGTATTATAATAGCCAGAAAGTACAAACAACTCCAATGGTCATAAATGATGAAGGCTTACAGAGAATGTAGTTTATGCATCAAATGGAATATTCTCAGCCATAAGACATAATGAAGTAGAGACACATGCAGGAATGGGAGGGGCCTGAAGAACATAATGGTAAGTGAAAGAAGCTGGACACTAGTGGCCACTTACAGGATTCCATTGGTATGAGGTTCCACACTGGGCAAATCCACACAGAGAAGATAGATTAGTGGTTGCTAGGGGTTGAGTTGAGAGTCGTAGGGGGGAAGTTAGTGCTATTGGGTCCAAGATTTCATTTGAAATTGATGAAACTTTTCTACAATTAGGTAGTCGTTATGGTTTTACAACCTTCTGAATATACTAAATACTCTGACAATGGCACTTTAAAAGGCTAAAGTTATGGTATGTTAATTATTTTTAAAGATTTATTTTATTTATTTCTCTATTTCTCTCCCCTTCACCCTCCTCTCCTCTCTGTGGCCATTTGTTGTGTGTTCTGTGACTGCTTGCATTCTTGGCAGCACTGGGAATCTGTCTCTTTTTGTTGTGTCATCTTGCTGCGTCAGCTCTCCTTGTGTGCAGCCCCACTCGTGGGTGGGCTGCACTTTCTTTGCGTGGGGCAGCTCAATACAGGGTGCACTAATTGATCATGGGGTTCCCTATGTGGGGAACACCCCTGCATGGCATGGCACTCCTTGTGCAGCAGTGCTGCACGTGGTCCCGCTCACCACACAGGCCAGGAGGCCCTGGGTTGGAACCGTGGACCTCCCGTATAGTAGACAGACTCTCTATCAGTTGAGCCACATCCATTTCCCTGGTGTGTTAATTATATCTCAATAAGACTGAGGTAAAGTCCATACACGAAGTCCATAATATAGTTTGCCCTGAGTGGGCCTGGACAGCTTGTGAAATAGACAAACACCTGCACATTCACTGCTGGTCTTAAGACAGGCTCAAGGGCTTTCAGAGACTAGAGGATTGGGGAGTGGCCAGGTGAGTGGCTCTGACCCTGGTTCTGATCTTTCCCCTGGACTGCATCTGTCCCCACAGTTTCTGTGTTGCTTGCTGGTGAAAGGGCTGTCCTGACTACCTCAAAACTAAATCTGTAGCTGTGGAACTACAGAGAAAATCCACCCACAATTCAGAAAAACGAAAGAAGGTACTCTCAGGCCCTAACATTACTAAAGCTCACACTGGCCCCTGATCTTCCCCTCTCCACTTCCCCTCACTCAGGCCTTTAGGCTCCCCTTGGGGTGAGAGGCCCCTGACCAGGCAGTTCCTTCCCTGCCTCTTCCTCTCCTCCAGCCTCCAGAACCCCAGGAGGCCACATCACCGCTGAGGAAATCCCTCTACACTGGGGGACTCATGGCAGTAGCCTCAGTCAATCCCTCACCCCAGGTGTGACCCCCATCCAGTCTTCCTGGGATTTCTGCTCACCCACCCCCAGCCTCACAGAGCAGGCTGGCCTGTGCTTCAGTAGAATTTGTTCTGTCTCTCCTCAAACAGGGTGGTAATGATGAATTCATCCTTTCCTCTTGCACAAATCTGGGGCAAGTTTTGTTTTGACAACACCCAGTGTGTCTAGAGTCTTTGTCTATTCTGATAGGCTAGGATGAAATATGCTGATTACCACCCCAATACAAGAAAGTTTACACACACTCTCACATAGGACCATGGGAAATGGACAGAAAGGAGCCAGCCTTGCCAAGAGCTCATTTTAAAGAAACCTCTGTCTTCTCAAGAAAACATCGCACTGTTGCTATCTTAATTTTCAAGCTACTGTAAACCTTTTTGTTCATTTGACCCATGAACCCTGTGTAAAATATTTGGATAGACCTTCACTTTGACACATTGCTTTTTTAAAAGCTGTTTCCAGAGAGCCCACTTACTCCTAGCAAATAACAAAGTCTACATTTTCTTTCCCATCTTACCTGTGAAGAAATGTGAGGCCCAGGGAGTGAAAGAGACACATCAGAGTCTCAGCAGAGAGGAGAGGAGCTGCCATGGGAACGTGGGCTTCTAAGCCCCAAGCTCCATTTTCCTTCTACCACTGTAGAAATCCAGGAGTGTGGCTCCCAGGCAAGTGTGGCTAAATGAACCCAAATTTAATGTAGATGATTTCCGTTTTTACCATGCCTTCTTCTATCCCATGTTTAAAAAAGCGAAGCCATTTCAGGTCCATTGTGAGGCCAGGAAGAATGAAATAACCTAGTGGCCACATCAAGAAGTCACTGTTGGCAAGAAATATCAGGTGGGGGCATCAGGGAGCTAATTGGAATCAGGAGTCCCACCAAGGCAGCCCCTTGGCCTGCAGGGAAAAACCCTGATGGCATGGCCCTAGAGCTCCCTCTGCTGGCCAAAGCCCATCCAAGTTTTTCCTGCTCATGTCTGGGAGCCACCAAGGCATCCTGGGGGTGATGGGTGGTTGTTTGCAGAAGGGCCCCAGGAGAAAGGCCCTGTGTCCCTTAAAAGGGGGAGGAAGGTAACTTACATTGCAATTTAATTACATTGAAATGTAACATTTTTAAGCACCTAAAGGAAGGGCTTGTCTAATAAACATGGCCTTCAAGCTGAAGGGATGTGGGAGCTGACCCAGAAGTAAGCTGAGAAAGTCAGTCCACAGAGAGAAAAGGCACAACGAGGCAGGGAGCAGAAAGTGGGGCCTGAGAGGAGCTGAGCTGGTGTCCATGGGAGTCAGAGAAAAAGAGAGCAGCCAGGCACCAGTCTCCTTGCCTCACTGTCATCTGCTCTATTCTTACCCCAGGGCTCCAAGAACTAGTTTGCCTGGGCCCCTGCTTCTTGAACGGAATTACTGAGCAACACAGAACTTGGCCAAGAGTGGGCGCCCACAGACTGTTTGAACCCATGTTCATAGGTGCATGTGATTTCCAAGTGATCTTACCTGTGCATCTCCCAAAAACCATTGCTGACAATAAGACAATGGTGGCGTCTGAGGTTCAGGAGTTGTGATTCAAGGGATGCCTGCATCCTGGAGGTTCCCAGGGTCTCTGCAACACCCCTAGTGCCATGTCTAATCCTGGGCACAGGAGGAGTCAGCTTGGGACACAGAAGAACAGGTACTCCTGGCTCTCCACCTCCTGAGATTTAATCAGTTCCTTGAAATGTCATCACACTTGTCCTCATCCACTATGTCTGCCCTTGGCTGGATCCCTGGATGAAAGAGAAGTCAATGGCACTGAGATGAGCTTCCTCCTTGCTATGTGTCTTGCCTAATAAGATCTCAAACTTCCAGAGTCTCTGAATGTCAGTGCTGAAGGATTGCATTGTCTTCCATCCATCAGGCATAAGATGTGCCCTCTGGCACATCCTATGGAACAAAGCTCATTTGTCGCCTTTTCTAAGGAGTCTTCCCTGGCATTCCCCAGGCAGATGAATAGTTCCCTCCTCCAAGTTTCCATAGAACATTTCAGGTCCATTTATTATAATATTCATGCCCTTAAATCACAGCCAGCTCTTTTCCTCTTCTCACTCCTTCTTGTGGACTTCCAAGGGGTAGACATGCTTTATACATTCGAACCCCGCCTAGCCCTTGTGTGCACAAGGCACACACTGGGCACTGGGATTCAGTGCTGAGTGGGACTGGATCATGCCCTTGGGGAGCTCAGAAGCCATTGGGGAGAGGTGTTTAGGATGACTGCTGCAAGAACACCAAATGAGGCCACTGATGGTGGCAGGGCCAGGTCTTGGGAGCCATCCTGCATCCAGGCAGATGTGCCTACATGGAGCTGGAGCTTGGTCAGGCTTGGCTGAAGGCAAATGTGGAGGCTTGGTGGCAGTGGTAGCCTTAGATCTTGTTTAGAGTAAATTGATCCAAGATAGTGGTAGGGAAGGGACTAGAACCAAGTGCTTCTGACTTCAGGTCTATTGGCCCCTCCACCATGATTGTTATCAGTAAGTGAAGTTATGGCTAAGCAACTCATCCATCATTGCCTCATTTCTTTTTTCCTTCCAGGGGCCCACCATGTTACAGCCCAGAGATGGGGAGAAAAATTGGAGAAGGTTCTTTCTCCATGGAGCTGACAGCTTAGAGATGGGCAGACAGACCCTGCACAAGTCATCACAAAATATCGCAATACAGATACCAATCACTGAAACTTATTGGGAGTTTAGGATAAGTCAGGCACTAGCGTTAGAGTGCTTGAAATTCCTTCATCCTCAAAACAATTTGAAAGCCAGAGTGTATTGCCCTCTTTTAATATAAGTAAAGAAGCTGAAGTACAGAGAGATAAAGGAACTTGACCAAGGTCTCACCGCTAAAAAGTGG
This sequence comes from Dasypus novemcinctus, assembly GCF_030445035.2. Classification (NCBI taxonomy): domain Eukaryota; kingdom Metazoa; phylum Chordata; class Mammalia; order Cingulata; family Dasypodidae; genus Dasypus; species Dasypus novemcinctus. The sequence continues at coordinate 22,643 of NW_026688419.1, read as the reverse complement.
TATGTTGAGGGTTTGAACACTCTGAGCACCAGTTTTCTAACTTTATAAAGGCAGGATTATAATGGTTAAGAAAGGACTAGTTTACCATCAGTGCTCAATAAAGATGCTGGAATTTCAATGCTCTGCAATGGTTGAAGTGGGCAGAGTCTTACCTCTGCCCTGCTCTTGGCTTCCGGGGCCCTTTCACGGGCTGCTCGAGGGATTTCGAAAAGTCAGACATTGAGTGAGTGTAGCTCAGTGGGTGACCACCTGATGCCCATGAAGAGGTCCTGGTTTCAATCCCAGGAACCTGCTGAAAAAAAAAAACATTTGGTAAGTGTTGGGCTCTCTACATAAAAGGCAAATCCTAGGCCTCAGGACCTGGCAGCTGGGCCCTCCTAACCAACGAAGTCCCTGCACCCCGACACCAGATGGCTCTCACCCCTCAGTCCTCTCCTGGGCCTCCCTGTTCCCATGATTGTGCTCCTGTAGCTCCCCACCTGGAGTGTGTTCCCACCCATCCTGGCTTCCCTCTGGAGGCTGCTATCTTGCTGAGCCCGCCTCATCCCTGAGAACCTGTGCTGCTGCTTCGTGCTCACACCCAGCCCAGTCTGACCATTGGCCATGGGGAGATATGGCTCAGTTCATGCCTTTTTGTACTCCCAAGTTGGTGGCCAGGATCACAGATTACTCCTCTCCTACCAGCCCTGAGACTTTGAAAGGAGCAGTAAGGAGGACCTTGTCAATGGAAGGCCACACTTACTTTCAGGGGAAATCTGTCCTGACAGTTAAGATCTCAGGCATTACAATGCCAACCTTCCTCAGAGACAGAAAGCTCTATCTGGTAGCCAGACCAAGTGCTTCTTAACAATTCAGTCCCCAAGGCTGCCTTCACACTATGGAGAGTACAGGACATTTCTTGAGTTTATTTTGTTTTCCCCAAGGCTGTGAAACCATCCTGACACTCCACCAGGTAAGCTGTCTCCTGAGGGACAAGCGCTGCCTGCCACCTGAACCTCCCATGCTACTGCTCCTCACATGGCAGGGAAAGCTGCTCTTGAGCATGGTCCTTCTCTCAGGCCAGACAGCCTGGCCTGGTCAAGGAGCCCTTCTCAGGGGTCAGAGTCAGGTCTCCAGGCTCATCAGCAAAACCCAGGGAGATTTGGACCCATGGCCCTATGTGGATGTGCTGGGCTGATGAGTCTGGCTCATTGATTAGGCTCTGCAGCAAAAGCCACCTCATCCGGGGCCTTGCAGAGACACAGGGTCCCAGGATGAGTCAGCACAGAGAGACCAGGGTAACACAGTGAGCCTCTGCCCAATCAAAGAGGCTGTGGTCAGAGCTACCCAGAAAGACTTTGGTGTGGCAGGAGGGCCTGGACAGGGTTGTCTGGGGAAATGAGGGGTCCCCAGGGATGTGAGATTAACCCACAGAGCTGGGCATCTGCTGCATTCCAGGACAGTGATGAAGACAGCCTAGATTGGTGGTGTGCCCACACTCTGACAACAGGCTACTGGGTGGGCTTCCAGGAGATGAGGGTGCCTACCCATGCAGTGTGGGCTGGGGCTGGACATTCAGGAGCCCGAAGGTAGCTAGAGGTGATGCCATGGATGGAGAGTTTGTTCTGAGCTCCACTAGGAGGGTGCCTGGCATGGGGCCTGTTACAGCAGCTGGGACTCAGGCAAATGGAGAGGGAGGACTCGGCCAGCAGATGGGTGCAGCCAGTTACCAGGACAAGGACACATGGTCTGGAGGCTCCCATGGCCTGCCTGTCTGGGTGCTCATTGTCCTGAGCTCATGGGGAGAAGGGCTCCCCAGCGCAGGTGTGGGAGAGCAAGGGCACAAAGGTAGTGTACCTTGGCCACCTCAGTGTCCCTGCTGCCCAATCCCAGTATAGCATTACACATGAAAAAATATCTGCTGATTAATTTAGGCGCCAGTATTCACCACTCAGGTTCCTCTCTCTGTGGCCTTTCATCAGGATGTGACAAAAGCTGACTAGCACAGAGTTGGTGTGATAATGTTCCACAGAGAGCATGCCAACCTGTGCACTGAACCCCAAAATCCAGAGAGTGTGTCAGACAAGGCTTTACCTTCCCAGGATTGCTCTGGGGTTGCTTCATCTGACATGACTGCAGTGCCAGATGTTGCCATGTGGGACCCTTGTCTTTACTGAAATATTTGAAACAGATGTAAAAATAGCTGCAAAGACCAAAATATCCAAAGAACCCTTAAAACTCAATAATAGGAAAACACTGAAATTAGAAAACAGCAAAACAACTAAACAGACCCTTCAACAAAGAAGGTGTGTAGATGGTAAATGTGTAAGAAAAGATGTTTAACATCATATATCACTAAGGGTTTGCAGATTAAAGCAGTTCAATCCCAATATATACTCCAGGCGATGGGGTGAAATCCAGAACTTCAACAACAAATGCTGGTGATGATGTGGTGATACATGAGTAATCATTCGTTGCTGGTAGGGATGCAAAATGGTTCAGTCACTTTGGAATACAGTTTGTAAGTTTCTTATAAAGCTGGGTAGAGGTTTACCATGGGACCCAGCATTCACACTCCAAGCTATTTCCTCAAAGAGTTGAAAATCATATCCATGCCAAAACCTGCACAGGAATGTTTACAGTGGCTTTATTTATTACTGCCAAAAAGTGGAAGTGACCAAGATGCCCAATCATAGTAAATGGATAAACAAACTACACAGCCCTACAATGGCATGTATTTTAGCATTAAAAAGATTGTTGCTATGGGGGAAGGAGGGTGGTAAGGGAGATGGGGGTATATGGGGACCTCATATTTTCTGAAAGTAATATTAAAAAATAAAGACACACACACACACACAAAAGAAATGAGGTATCAAGCAACAAAAATCATGAAGGAAACTTCAAGGCCTGTTGCTAAATGCAAGTAATTGGTAGTTAGTGTGCAAAGGCTCAGTTCTGTGTGATTCCAACTACATGACCCTGTGGAAAAAGCAGAACTATAGAGACAGTAAAGAGATCCTGTGGTTTTGGGAGGCTGGGTGGGTGGGATGACTGGGGGAGCACAGTACATTATTAGGGCAGTACAATTATTCTGTAGGATCATGGATTGCTGGATACATGGCATGATGCATTTGTCAAAACCTGTAACTGTTCACATAAAGAGTGAACCCTCATGTGAACTATGGGTTTTGGTTACAAAAATTGTATCAATATTGGTCCATTTCTTGCAAGGAGAAGCCACATGTGTAGGAATGTATTCTCTATTTTTTCTAAAGCAGAAAAGTCTATAACTGTTCAGTCAAGAAATATTCCTCAGATCAGTTCTGTGCCAGATGTGGTGCCAGGTGCTGAGAACACAGAGCTCAAGTTGAAGGTCAAGAAGGAGCAATCCATGGATGGTCCAGGACAGATGAACATATATTTATCCTTAGACTAGCAGAGAAAATGGTCACACAGGGCCTCACAACATAGAGGAAAAGGGCCAGGGCACATGCTCCATGAGTCTCAGACTTGAATCTCCAGTTTTCTCTGGTTCAGGTTGGGGATGTAATAGAATGATTGTTGATGAATGGGAGGAAGGAGGAATGTGGAAATCACATATACCTTGAGGATGGCATGTGTGCTGTGCAGGAACAGGCCATGAGGACACTGAATGCTACTCTAAGACTCATGGGCACTCACCTTGTCTCCCAAGGGAAAAGTGGACAGTGCTGCACAGAAGCATCGAGGTCAGGTTCCTGCTTTTCCCCGTGGGATCCTCGAAAGTTCTATGAAATGAATTTTCTCTAATTTGCCCACTTCTGGAAGAGTCCAACCATGAGCACCCTGCTGTGATGCAGACAGAATGCTAGCTAGACCCTCTGAAGCCACAAGTTCATTCCCAAGAGAGGAGCCACTGTGGATCTTGGACAAGTCCCTCCTTCCCACCCTGGGCCTCAGTCTCCCCTTCTGTGCATAGGTGCCTGTGGTGGTTCAGCTCATGTGAGGACTTAGCTAGCTTATGCTGTGCTGTTGTGCAGTCAAGAAAGCCCTGGCCTGCTTGTTAGAGTATTTTGAGTATTTAAGCTATCACTTGATTGCATCTAGGGCTGGTTACATCTACAAATAACTGAAGAGGTTGCCTTCAACCATGAGAGGAGTCCCACCCAATCAGTTGAACACAGGGGGAGGAGCAGGTTAACTCTGGGGATTTGAAGATCTGTGGTTTAAACTACAATGTTGGGAATGTTTTGGCAAATATTCAAGGGAGAATTACTGGTATAGGGTGTTGGATGTGGGGGTGCATACAAGACAGGGTGCACCTGGGGGAGGTTTCTATGGAATATGTAAGTGTTCATCTTGTCATACTGTGTTGTACCATTGGGCAGCTCCCCAGACAATAAACTGGAAAATATTGAATTCCCATCCTGGATAGTCATGCAAAGTTCCCAAGTAGAGGGGCAAGAGTCCCCTGAGAACATAGGCAGTGACTACTAAAAGACAGACCAATATTTCAAGCCCTTGATATTATTGCAAGTAATGATGAAATTTGTTCTTCAAAAAGTGAGACTTAGTGGTTACCATAATGCCTGAGGAGAGATGGAGGGAAGCCTAGAATAGAGTCTTCATAGGGCATTATTGCAGTATTGGAATTGTTCTACATGATCTTGCAATAATGGATACAGGACATTTAAATAAATAATTAATTAATTTTCCTTCTTGTTTTTTTAAATGATACATTAAAAAAATATGAGTTATCCATATACCCCCCACCCCACTCAGCCCACTCCTCCCACATCAACAACCTCTTTCATCATCATGGCACATTCATTGCATTTGGTGAATACAGTTTGGAGCACTGATGCACCACATGGATAATGGTTTACACTGTAGTTTACAAATTTCATCAAAATTCATAAAAGTGTACAGTCCAAAATGTAAATCTTAATGTAAACCATGGGCCATGGTTAAAAGCAATGCTTCAATATTTGTACATCAATTGCAAAAAATGTACCATTGACATCTAAAATGTTTTAATGGGGGGAAGGGAAAATGGGAAGGGCGTTGGGTATATAAGAATCCCCTATACTCTATACATGACTTTTCTGTAGCTAAAAGCTTCTTTCAAGATAAAGTGAAAAAGTAAAAAGTCACTGGGGGACTATATGGAAGAAAATGTGACTGTACATATAAGATAAGAGATCTTACAGTGCTGAAAGACAGAATGTCTAAAAATATACACTTTTTATTATTTAAATTTCTTTTTATTTTTTAAACAAATTTTGGATTTTGTGTTATTTCTAAAACTCTCATTATTATTTCATTTTCTTATTTCTTTTATTTAGTTATTTTCTTGGCTTCATCTTTGGACAGGTTTTGGATCACAAAAGGATCACAGTTGTGGTAGGGCAGTGATGGTGGAATGCATGTGAGGGGGTTCACCTGGAGCATGGTGTTAAGGCATTTGAATGTGCTCAGGTGTTCAAGGGGCATTATCACAGTCTGTGGAGATCTAAACAATAACTGAAAGAACATCCAATTGCCACACTGGGAAATACTGCTACATTCTCTAATGGGACAGTAAGAACCCCTGAGACAGGGGTGGTGCTTGGTTAAGGAGGATGGACTACTGTGTCTTACCTTTGATAATGATGATTGTACTAAAGAACCTTTTCTTGTGAAATCGAAACTCAGTGTAGTATTATTTGTTATATAAAAGTTACCTCCTGAGGGCCTCTTTGTTGCTCAAATGTGGCCTCTCTGTAAGCCAGACTCAGCGTACGAATGCACTACCTTCCCTCAAGGTGGGACATGACTCCTGGGGGTGAGCCTCCCTGGCACCAATGGATCACTACCAAGCACCAATTAACAATGCAACTACAAAAAAGACCTTGACCAAAAGTGGGGAAAGGTAAAGACAAATGAGTTTATATCACTAAGAGACTTCAAAGTGAGTGATGGTAAATGAGGCAGGGGTACCTGTTGAGCTGTGCAGATTAACAGACAATTCAGGTGCCTGGTATGGATGAATCTCAGTGGGCAAGAGTGGAATTAAGGAGAATATCTAGGAAGTGAGCACAGAGGTCCACAGGAGTGAGGATGAGGCCAATACTGGGAAGTGGTAATGGGCATGGACCAAGGAAGATAGACCAGGGAGGGATTCTGGTGGTGAAATCTGCAGAAAAAATGACTGGCTGGATTTGGGAGTAAGAGGACAGAGGAGAAAAAGACGATGTTCCCAGGTTTCTTTCTTAGACAGCTGGCTACTTAGTGGTGGCCCTCTTTGGCATGGAGGCACAAGAGAAGTATTTGAGGGACATTCAGGTGGTCATCTGATGCTAAATGTATGTAGAATGTTTAATAAGGGGGGTTGTAAATATGTGAACTGAGGTAGACTTGATGGTAAAACATTAAAATGAGTATAACTAACACTGCAGGTTTATAAATGTTGTGACTGAAAGGGGTCATCTCTGGAGCTTAATGTTAACTGAAAGACTGCTGAAGGATAAACTAGGGATTGTATAATATAATGATTTTAGTTGTAGATGAGAATTGTGGTTAATACAAATACAAGAATGTTACTCTACTACAAAGTGTTAAGAATATAGTGATACATGGGGAAAAATATAACTAATGTCACTTATAGACTATAGTTGACAGGACTACTGTAATAATTTTATAGCAAAGGCAGAGAAGGCCTATATCAATGCTCAAGGTAAAAAATAGAACATGGGTACAGTTTTATGAGCTGTGAATATATCAAGTTATTTTTTTTAATTCTTTTCATTAACAAAGAGACCTTGGTCATGTGATTTGAATAATCTGTGCTGTTTTGTTTGCCTTTTGGAAAATTGGAGAAACAGTTGAGTCTGTTTTGGGGATTAGAAAGGATGAATGTGCCTGGGCAGGATGATTTAAGGTGATGTTTCCATGGTTTCTTGAGCTGCCTGAGCTTTGGGAGGAGAGTCCCCTCCCCAAGCCCTGAGCACTCAGCAGTGGGCACACCACATCTCCTGAGAGCCTCACAGGTGCCCTGGGAGCTGGGGTGCATTGGCCTTCTTACAGACTAGTATGTGGAGGCTGGGAATAGCCTGCAGTTTGGGTCTCCTGCTGAGGCAGCAGAGTGACATGGCTGTTAAAGTGTGTGAGGTGTGGGCTGAGCTGGGCACAGCTTCTCAGACAAGACCATGAGGGAGAGTGAAGTAGGGCCCATCCTAGGTCAGGCAACCCACAAGTGACCGAGTAGTCCATATTATGGTCGATTGTCTCTCCACTGTCATCAGAGAGGTTTGGGTTTGGAGGTCCCTCAGCCTCTCCCCCAGGTCCCCCTCCTCTGGGGCCCAGAACCCTGCACAGGTCCAGGTTCTGGTGTGTGGGCTGCCCTGCCCCCTGATGAGCCCTCATGGTAGTTCAGGAAGAGGGAATGGGGATGGCTGGTAAGTAACTAGGGGTCCCTTTCTGACACACCTTGTCTACCCTAAAAGGGAGACTGATCCACTTTCAAAAGTGGAAGAAGGCGGGCAGCCATGTTACTTCTTGTGTGGGTGTGTGTGGTGGAAATGAGAGACCCACCTGGGGAGGACATTCCCTGGCTCCATCCTCCTTTTAGATTTATGGGGAGAGCCTCTGTCTCAGAGACTGGGGAGACCTGTTGGAATGGAGAGTAGGGGTATGGGGGTGACACCAAGGCCAATTTTCTGGAGGAGGTGCTATGTGAACCCGATTCTGAGTAGATATTGGGACATGGATGGGGTGGAGGTGAGGAGGGGGCCCCATGTGAGCAAAGACCCAGCCTCTGCCCTGTCACCCCAACAAGTCCACTCAGGCTTCATCTAGTTCCTGTCCTCCCTTCTGTCCCCAGGAATACCTGGTGATTGTCAAGATCCAGCTGCTCCCCAAGGCCAGCCTCAAACAAGAAAGCACAGCTCCTGCTGCCTTCCTTCTCCCCATCTCCCTACCTTCAAGGGAGAAATCCCATAAGGGATTAGAGGCTCCCACAGGGCCTACCATTTGGCTGTTTTAGTTTAGTAGACACCCAGCGTGTGGAAATGATTTTGATTCAGTGAAGCTTGTGGTCTCCCTCCCTTTGTCCACCTCTGTCCACATCTCTTCCTTCCTCTCATTGCCCCTGCTCAGCCTCAGCCCCTCCCTTGCTAAACACTCAAGAGAGGAGGATCAAAGAAGAAAAATCCTGAGGATTCAGATCAAATCTGGCTTGAATTTCCCCCAAATCAGAGCTTATTGTTTTCCTCTTAGAAATGAAAAAGAAAGAAAAAGTCAAACCACAAACCCATGAACTTTAGAAGCTGGTGATTTCACCTCAGCTGCCCAGTTTTCCTGATGTCCTTATGCCCCTTCCCCCACCTAGCAGCCAGGAAAGGAGGGAGGGAAAACTAGCAAATGTGGAAAACGGTGTCATTCCAAATTCATTCATACCTATCTTACTACTTTTAGATTTCAAGGACCCACATATTTGTTCATTCATTTGTTAAACCATCCATCTATTCAAGAAATATACAGTGATCTCCTACTATGTGCTAGGCTTGGGAGACAGCAGTGAACAAAGGAGAGATGCCCCCCCCCCTTGTCCAGCCTACATTTTTGTCTTTGGTGACAGACAATAAAGAATAACCAAAATAAATGAGAATATTATATCATGTGTTATGAGAGAATGAGGACTGTGAAGAAAAGAAAACAAGGAAAGAAAGAGGGATCTGAGTGCAGGGATGGGGAGTTCAAGCCACAGTATGAATAAGTTGGACAGAAAGGCCTCCTGAAGAAGATAGGATTTCAACAGAGCCTGGAGGGAGGTGACGCTGTTTCCCAAGTGGGTCTGGGGAGAGCAGGGAGCCTGGGTGAGCCTGCCAGGGTCAGCATGGGGCCATGGCAGCCTCTGAGGCAAGTGCTGTAGGGTTGGGTTCTTACTGCCATGAAATAGGGAGCCATTGCTGGGCTTTGCACAGGAAAGTGTTCTGTTCCGAGTTAGGCTTTAAAAGGTCCACACCCCTAGAGCAGTGACCAGGACTGTCTATAGTCCCTGAATTTTAGATTAGTCAGGGTCTCAGAGGCCCCTTCCCACCCCTTAATTTGCAGTCCAGGACCCTGAGGCCCAGATTGGAAGACGTCCCCTCAATTCACAGGCCTCCCTGGTGGGGGAGTCCAGGTGAGAAGCCCACCTTCTCACTTCTGCTGTGTGCCCTGCACTGGGGATGGGCCTCAGGGAGACCCTGCTGTAGGTAGACCCTTTGCCTGGCTCTAGACCTCCCCCTGAATGGGTCACTGGCGAAGACTGAAGGGTGTCCCCTGACATAGGCAGGTTCTGAATCTTAATCCAACTTCCTGTGGACCTGCTGTAAATGGAACCTCTTGAAGATGTTATTTTTAGTTAAGATGTGGCCAAGCTGAAAAGAAAGTGATGGAGAACCTTAGGGAAATGGCATGTAAAGGCTATTCATTCAGAAGAAATTAAACTAAACATGAAAGTGTTCAACCTCATTAATTTCAACAGTAACCCAAAAAATGCAAGGCACTAATTTAAAATTTCAGATCCAATTAACCCACCAAAGAAAATAATTATAGCCATTGTTGGAAAAGGATCAGTGGAACAGGAATTCTCCTTCCCTGCCAATAAGGGGACAACTTTTCTGAAGAGATTTTAAAATGCTCTTATATTTGGGCCCTGTAATGGAACTCTTAGAAATTGATTGAAAACAAAAAATTGGAAATGAAGATGGAGACTTAGGTATAACATATTTTTCAAGGTGTTGTTTACAATGGAGAGAAACAGAACAGCATTTAATATTCAAAACTAAGATCATGGGTAAATAAATAATAGTACATCTGTACATGAGACTATTGAGCCATCATTTAAAGTTGTATTTTCAAAAACTAATGTATGTAATGGCACACCCTAGTCCTCTCCATGGTTTTGAACAATTTAATTTCTCTCCTGCTGTGAATTAGAAACCATGACATGGCTGCTGGGATAGACTAAGGAATACAATGAAAGACTCTTGTCCCCCAGGCTAACCACCTCCTCCATCAGACCTTTCTCTCAACCTTCTGTCATCCTCTGGATGCCACCATTGGGTTTTGAGCTCCACCCTCAACCCCCTTATTGCCTGAGTTCAGTTCTGATCTTCTCCTCGACATCATATCACTATCAGCCTTAAGTCTCTAACCCAGATAAGAAGCCCCTTTCCAGGACCTAGGACTCTGCCCCAGTCTCTTCCACTCTGCCAGGGTGGTGCGTTTCTGGCAGACAGGTCTTTGCTGCATTCTTCAGGCAATTAACAAACAGCTCCACTGCCAAAACCAGTCTGCCTAGCCCTCTAAGCATTGGCTAAAGTTAACTCCTTGGCTTCTGACAGCTTTGATACAATTTTATTTAGGCAAAACTAAAATTTGGAAGAGAGAGAAGTAAACCCAGCAAGATATGAATCTGTAGTCCTCACTTGGCCCATGGGTTATTTCAAAGTGTGATGTTTAGTTTCTAGGTATTTGGAGGTTTCCCAGATTTCTTGATGTTATTGATATTGAATTTAATTCCATTATGGTCAGTGAACATACTCTGTATGTTTTCCATCTTTTCAATTCATTGAGACTTGTTTAATGGTGGATACGCTCTATCTTGCTAAATACTCCAACTATGCTTGAAAAGAATGTGTATTCTGCTGTGGTTGAGAGGAGTATCCTACAAGTCACAATTAGGTAAAGTTCTATATCCGTGTTGGGTTCTTCTACTTGTTCCTTCAATCATCAAATGGAGATAATGGAGATGCTGAAATTTCCAACTGCAATGAGAGTCTGGCGAATTTTACTTTTAGTTCTAGCAATTTTTGCTTCATGTATTTTGAAACATTGTTATTTGGTATGTAACTATTTAGGATTATGTCCTCTTGATGATATCACCTCCTTTTCACTGTGAAATGGTCTACTTTAATCCTGGTAATACTCCTTACACTGAAACTTTTTTCTTTTGATATTTTTAAAGATGTATTTCTTATTTTTAAAAGATACTTGGATTATATAAACCTTAAATAAAAAATTAATGGGATTCCTCTATGTTTTGTTTCTCTACAACTCCCTCATCCAATATTAATATAACTATTTTTTAGAGTAATATTCAAGAGTATATATATTTCTATTCTTTGACTTGTACTCTAGTCACATTTTTATATTTAAAGTGGTTTTCTTATAGATAACGTATAGTAAAATGGACTTGCTTTTTTACCCAATCTGATCATCTCTGCCTTTTAATTGGAGTCTTTAGAATTTAGACCACCTGACTCTTTTCTATTTGTACATTTTGGTTTTCATTACTTTTCTCCTATTTGGTGACTTTTTTGGGGAGTTAACTACTTTTCTAATATTGCATTTTCTCTCCTTTAAAGGCTTATTACATATATCATTTGATTTTTAGTGATAGCTCTAGGGCTGATAATATATATCTTTAATTTATCACAGTCTAGTCAAGTAACACTAACTCACTTTGCTACTAGTATAATGTATCAAGTATTAAACCCTTACAAGAATATACTTCCATTTCTCTCCTCCTGGTCTGTGTTCTACTGTTACCATACATTTTAAACCTTGCTGGTGGGTCCACAATGAGCTTATGTCTAGAGCTATTTTGGCTCCTCTACTGAGCTCCTCTCCTTGGTGTTGTGTGTGTAAAGAGACCTTTCCACTCAGGCTGCTTCTGGCTCCACATGAGCTGTGTGGACTGTTCTGCCTGCTCCTTTGGGTGTTTCTTTCCCCATCCACAGTGGTTTGCTCTCTTGCATGTACTTATCAAAGGCTCAAGGACCACTTCATATCTCTGGAGCTTTCCCTCTGTCCAGCTCTCTCCTCTATGGCACCCTATCTTGTGAATGCTAACCACCTTGGCTCCCCAAAATTTTGAATTCTCCTCAACTCATGAAGAGCACCAGGCTCTTTTTGGGTCCCGCATCCCTGTTCTGTGGCCTAGAAAATTTCTCTAGGGCTCACCTTGTTTGTCATCTTCTTTCAGGGATCATGTCCTGTGCTGACTGTTATACAATGTAGGAAAGCTGCTATTCCATAAATTGTGTCCATTTGTACTTGTTTAAGGCTACTGGACCCTGTGATACTCTATTATGGCTAACAGAATCCTCCACATGCCTCACTTGAAATAGGAAACACAAACCATGCCAACAGCAATAGAACTGTATTTATTTCTAAGTTTAAAATGAAAAATAATAAAACACCTAGACCCACCTCCATGGCTGAATCCATTTTGATCTTACTTAGGTAAAGATATTAAAACAAAGAGGGAAGGGCTTATAATCCTATCAGTTTAAAGCACTCAAAAATTTGAAGTAATCTAGTTTCTCTCCCTCATTTTGAATATGAGGAATGAAATCTTAGAGATGTTTAGGAATTGTCAAAGGTCATATTAATTCTGGGCCTAACAGGGACTTGAACATAAGTCTCCCAACAAACAAGCCATTAAGCCATGTTACTTCTGTCTTTCCCAGAAATAATATTATAATTACCATTTTCCTTAGCACTTTAAAATATTACTTAAACTTCCTGACAACCTTAGTGGCATCAGGGTAGGTTGAACTATCACCACTACTTCTCAGTTTAATAACCTGCTTGAATGATTTGTCTAAGAGAGTAGTGCTCAAATTTTGTGCCCTGAAGTCCCTTTAGGGAATCTACTATGTTAAAACTAGTTTTAGAATATTAAGTTATCATTTGCCTTTTTTTTTTTTTTTTACTGTATTGACATTTGCACTAATAGTGTATAAGCAAAGGTGGGTGAAACCCCTCACTTCTTAGCATGAATCAAGCCAATGACAACTAGGAATTCTCCATCATCTTGCCCAGTTTTAACTTCTTACACCTCTGTGGTTTAAGAAAGATTACACATGGTCAAGATAGTAATTGTTTTTAAAGGAATTGTTTTCCTGGGCACCTTATGTTCTAATTTTTATGTACTCCAATGGGACTGGCCACTGTCGAGCTCAGCCTATTTTCTGCATGTATTTGTAGCTTGTGGTAATAAGTCAAACCACTGAAACTAAACTGCTACTGGGAAATGAAGTATCTCTTTATTTCTTCCAAGGAAATTACATACTTTGTATTAAGGAAAAATATGTTTTTCAAAGCTGCAGTGGTGGGAGTAGAGGAAGGGATTGGGTACAGGCAGGTGTGGGATGTTACTGGGTGCTGGCTCAGAGGTATTCTAAACTAGCAGGAAGTCAGGTTCCTTAGGGGTTTGGGAGAGACGAGATGGTCAGCTCAGCCTGGACTGAGCAGACAAACTTGGAGACTCACATGGTCAAGGAGAAGGCCAACAGGAACTTTGACTCTGACAAGGTATTTATATTTATATCATTTGGGGGATGGGCGGGTAGGACCCAAGTTCCTGATCTGAGGCAAGATGATCCAAACATACCTGACAGAAGTACTAGTTCAGAGGAAGCTGTTAGGAACTGTCTCCTGAGGCAGACAAAATGAATTCTAAATCTACAAACCATAACAGATTGACCTATAATTGTTTATTGACATCTTCTGAATGACTAAAATTTTATTTCGATAAGGGATTTCTCTCCTTAAAAAAAAAATTGGTTTTAAGATTATGGTTATAGTTGGGACCCTGAAGCCAGGTCACCTGGTCCCAAATCCTGCCTCAGCCATTAGCCCCAGGACCTGTGGATACACCTGTCTGTGCCTTAGTTTCCTTATCCATGAAATGAGAACAGTAATATTACCCACATCTCAGAGCTGCTGGGGGCCAAGATGAACTAGTTGATGAAGAGAGTTCAAGTCCTAGACACAGGACCAGGTGTCGCCAGGATTGTTACATGGATGACTCTTTAGACAGAATGAGCACAGGAGACATGGGGAGACTTTGTTTCTGAAGCCACAGCCCCAGAAGAGAGGCCAACTCCAGCAAGCACTGCCATGATGCAAGAATGTCAAGCACTGGCAGGCCTCCTCTCCTGCCCCCTGGGCATGTCAGGCCCACTTGGCAGAAGTCATCCAGCTCTATGTGGACCCACATAATGACTATTTCTTCCAGCCTCAGTCCTTGCTTCTTCCACACCATAGTGCACCCCCTGGTTTTGGATGCAGGTTACCTTCAGGAGCTGAAATTGAAGCTGTATCCGCTCTTGAGCCCTTTCAAACATGCCCTCAGCTACCTGCTGGTCCACCCCTCTTCTGATGGCATTGTTCATTCTTTCACAGGTGTTTTTGCATGTGATCTGAGCTGCCTCTTGCAAAAATGATAGCCACAGTCACACTACAACAAGGACTTAGATATCTTTAGCATCAGGGAAAATATATGTATGTATACATGTACATATATGTACTTATATACATATATATACATCATTTTCACAGTGAGGAAATAGTTTAAAAATTCAATGGCACACGTGCCATGAAGGGATGTCCCCCGCGTAGAAGAGCCCCACGCACAAGGAGTGCGCCCCATAAGGAGAGCCGCTCAGCTTGAAAGAAAGTGCAGCCTGCCCAGGAATGGCACTGCACACACAGAGAGCTGACACAACAAGATGAAACAACAAAAAGAAACACAGTTTCCCATGCCACTGACAACAGAAGCAGACAACGAAGATGCAGCAAATAGACACAGAGAACAGACAACCGGGGTGGGGGGGAGAGGGGAGAAATAAATAAATAAATACATCCTTAAAAAAATTCAATGGCACAAGCAAATTACAGTCAATATTGAGATACTTCCTCTCATAAAGAAAATCTGTGTGAATTAAGCAGAAATTTACAAAGCCCAATCTCTCTCTCCCCTTCCACAACAGGGCCAACCAAAAGAAAAAGGCTCTAGAAAGTGAATTTGCATGTAGTTACAGAAAGTAAGAATGAAAACTAGACCATAGATTTTGGAGCCTAAGTAGCTGAGATTCAGCATGGAGAGGAGAAGCAAGGAATCTAGATAAAGAAAGAGAGTAAAAGGGCTCGTTAATGGCCTTTCCCAGGCCCTTGCAATTATTTTGACCTAGGACAGAGGAGGACAAAGACTTTGAGAAATGAGGGCAGTAAAGGACACTGAGAGGGTGGACAGATAGCCCCTGAGGAAGCAGCGACACTATTCTCTGGGGGCTGCACCTTCGTAGCAGGACTTCAGGTTCTTCTGAACAGAGGTGCTGAGAGGTGAAGGATGCGCAACTCCTGGCCTCCCAGGATGGCACTTAGCTGGGAAGCCAGGGTAAAAAAGGCCCTTTGCTGCAACTCCTTCCAGAGCAGCAGGTGGGTGTTCCCATGTAGCAGGAATTCCCCTGTCCTAGGTCATGGCTGGTTGCCTCCAGGCTGTCTCCACTGCTGGGCTGCAAGCTTTTCAGACCAGAGCTTTGTTGTAAGACTCTTTTAAACAAAACCGCTTCCTGCAGCACCTGGTACTGAGGAATTACTCGGTACATATTTGCTGAGTTGATCTCAAGCACATGCAGGGCAGCCTTGAATGGGATGGTCCTGGAACAGGCCCTTTTGGGTGGGGACACAGGCTATTTCTCTAGTGCTGCCATGTAAGTCAGGTTGGGCCTGGAAGAAAGTAAGCCACAGACAGGAATTTTAGGGACTCAAAATTCTTGATACTTTTAACTTCTTCCAGCTTCACTACTTTGGATGATACTTCATATCAGTGACAACAGTGATGGAGACAATAATGAAAATGTTAAACGATTGAAAATTTTTAAAACTAAGGGTTCTCTGAGGATTCCAGCCTCAGGATTTATTGTCAGTTGCTTTCCAGTGGAAACTTGCCCTGGATGTCCCACTCCTCTGCAGCAGCCATTCTCTCTCCCCTACCCCAACATGGCTTGTATTTCCTTATTTATTTATTTATTTATCCCCACCCCATTGTTTGCACTCACCGTCTGTGCTCTGTGTCTATTCACTGTGGGTTTTCTGTGTCTGATTGTCTTCTCTTATTTTTAAAGATTTATTTTTTAAAATTTCTCTCCCCTCCCCTTCCAGTGTCTGCTTTCTGTGTCCATTTGCTGTGTGTTCCTCTCTGTCCACTTGTATTCTTTTCAGTGGCACCATTTATCTGTCTCTTTTTTGTGTGTCATCTTGCTGTATCAGCTCTCCATGTGTGTGGCACCACTCCTGGGGAGGCTGCGCTTTTTTTTTGCACTGGGTGGCTCCACTTATGGGTGCACTTCTTGCACATGGGGCTCCTCTATGAGGGGGACACCCCTGCATGGCATGGCACTCCTTGTGTGCATCAGTATTGGGCATGGGCCAGCTCATCACAAGGGTCAGGAGGCCCCAGATTTGAACCCTGGACCTCCCTTGTAGTAGATGGATGCTCTATTCATTGAACCAAATTGACTTCCCTGCTTGTCTTCTCTTTAGGTAGCACAGGCAACTGATCCAGGGACCTTCTGAAGTGGGAGAGAGGTGCTCAATCACATGTGCCACCTCACCTCCCTGGTTTGCTTCATCTCTTATTGTCTCTCCCCTGCATCTCTTTTTGTTGCATCATCTTGCTGTACCACCTCTCCACATGGGCCAGCACTCTTGCATGGGCCAGCACACCTGCATAAGCCAGCACTGTGTGTGGGCTAGCTCACTGTGTGAGTCAGTTTGCCTTCATCAGAAGGACCCAGGAATTGAACCCTGGACCTCCAATATGGTAGGCAGGAGTACAACCACTTGAGCAACATCTGCTTCCTGTATGGCTTGGATTTCATAACTTCTCCTAGTAGAACATCCAGACCCCACAAACTCCTGGGGAATAAGCAGGAAGATAAATAGGCAAATTCCAAAATCCTTCTGGACAGAGCCACTACCCATCCTGGCTACCATCTTCATTTTATGAAGAACTTATCTCCTGGCTTAGGAAACTGTTTTTCCACAATCATATTTCCAATCATTTCTTCTCCCAATTTCCATCATTTCCCCCTACATTGAGGGCTTAAAAACAACTATGTGAGGCATCAGACCTAAACCAGAGGGCTTCCCACCCAACAGAAGAAAACAGAGCAAAATGTTAAGAGACATTAGTGGCTACTGTGGGGTTAAAACAAACAGAAACTACCTCATGGTCTTGAATATATTTCTAAGCAAATAGAAGGTAGATGAGATCTAACAGTTATCAAATGCTAATAATGTGCCAGGCAGTGTGACTGTCCTATGCCCTTGACTTAAAAAACACATATGACATTGATGTAATGATTATCAGTTTACAGATGAGAAAACTGAAGTTCAGAGAGGATTACTGATGTGTCCAAGGACACACAGCTAATAAGTGGCAGAGCCACATTTTATCTAACTTCAAAATTCATCAACTTTGCACTGCCTATTTGTTTCTACTTGAAAGGATGGAACTCGAGCTATACTTTAAAAGATGTGACATTTAGGGAAGTGAAAGAATGAAGAGTTATTCACCATGGGGATAATACAGTGAACAAATTTTCAGAAGAATCCCAGGAGTAAGAAGTAGCATGTTGCAGAGGAGAGAGCATGGGCTTTAAAATCTAGTTCTCTACTTATGAGCTGTACGACACTGGAAAATTTGTGTAATTGCTCCCAATTTCAGATGTTTTAATGTAAAAAGACAGAAGCCACTTAATGGGGTTATTGGGAGGATTTGAGGATATAATTCTTGTAAAATGCTCAGCAGAGAGCTTGGCACATCACAGTAGCTCTTTCTTTCCTGGCAGGCTGGCTACAGGGCAGGAAAGACTGGAAAAGGCAGCTGGAGAGAGGCAGAAATGTCTTGAATGACACTCTAAGGAATTTGGAATTTATCCCACAGATTTCTAAAGAGAGGTTGGGTGGCTATACATAGAATGGACAATATGCATACATAGAAACTGTCAGAAAAGCAGGGGCAGAAAATGTGGGTGCTAAGACACAAGTAAAGGTAGGAGAATGGATGGAGCAGCAGCAGGGGACTGATCACATGAAATCCCAGAGATGGAGGAGAAAGGACATTGGGAACAGGAGCTACATGTACAGATTAAGAGATTCTGCTTCTGTCAATGGAGAACAGGACTGGAAGTCAAGGGAGGAGGGAAAAGGGGGGACACACAAAGAAGTTACACATCCCCAACCCATGTTGCCTCTGTTAGTATTGAGTTTGTCAAACACATACAGAGTCATCATTGGGCCACTTTTCCTTTTCACATTCAGAGAAGGGCCTGACTGCCATGTGTTTGCTTAACTCCACTCCCTCCAACCAAAATACCCTGACCTGGTCTCGGATCCCTAAAAATTTGATCCCCTGCTCCATGTTTGAGATATTTCATAAATAATGGGAATCATAATATTAAGCAACATCTCATTCTCTACTCTAGGTCAGTGTGGGAAATATTTAATTAAACCAAACTAAGCAGGCTTTGTGTTTTGCCAAACACCAAGCTTTCCTCAAGTTGCAAGCTCCTCTCTACACTTTCAGATCTAAAGTACAAATTCTTAAAGATGAGATTCTGGCACAATGTTCTTCAGATGTTTGCTCACAAAGGAATGAGACGAAAGATCTTTACCTGAAAACACCTCCAAACACACGATCAATTTGGTCATAAATAGGCTGAGTGTGGCTTCACTCAGATCTGTTCTTGCAAGAGACCTGGACGCATAGATGCCATTCTTCAGGCAGACAGCTTTCACAGTATAGCAAAATCCTTGGTTTCCTTTATTCCTTTACTTTTTAAAAATTTCTTCAGTGCTAAATAAAGAAGCAGTCAGTACTACTATGTGTTTTGTGTGTTTTTTGGCCTGGGTTAAAGGCCAAAGGTGTGAAAAAGAAAATACAATTCATTAAATGACTGAGTTTGAAATAAAAAAAGACAGGCAGGAAAGCTTTGGGTAAGTATGTGTAAGGAAGCTAGTCTGACCAGTTTCCCAAAAGAGTAAAGGGCCATAAAATTCAGATATATATATATATATATATATATACACACACAATTAATTACAGAAAGAAATTAATGCCATTCACAAGAATGTAATTACACTGTGGTTAACTTCACATTTCATACAAGGGCATCTAAATTAGCAATCCATGAAACAGGAACGTCTTTCACTTCCTCTTCTTCACTGTCTTTTTTGGGAAAATCTTTGGGACTTTGGGCTGACCACCCACAGATACAGGTGAAGAGGTCAATCTGGATTTCATCCCTCTCCTGCCCAAAGTCTTAGAGCACAGCTGACCTGCCCCACTGACCCTAGCACTAGGCCTGAAACTGTCCCCTACTCTTTTATTTTACCCAAGCCTAGGGGCCGGGTTCTTGGTCTACAGCTGTGGGAAGATGTCCTGGGACTTACTGGTCATGGCTGCAGTGATTTCAAGGCCAAATGAGCAGGCTCAGTGGTTCTAACACATTCTGGCGTCAGTTGACCCAGTCCATTTTTAATTTTAAAAAATCCATCTTCTACCAGGAGTCCACACACATTAATCACTGAAATTGCGTAGCCTTACTTCTTTTCCAGAATTACAGCCCCCACTGCTTCCTCCCAGGTGCTCCTTTGTGAGCTGCTGCACAGCGCTGAGAGCAGCATCTACACTGGCTTTACCTGTTCTGCCACCTACTGGTAACAAAGGGCTGTCAGGTGAACTGTGGGTGGCCATGTGTGCATCTCATCTTCTGAATGTAGCCTATGTGACACTAACTCAAAGATCCTGTACCTGTACATATTTATTTATCAGCTTCACCTCATGTGCCATAATCTCTGATTAAACAAGTATATTGTACATAGAGCATACTTCTTCCTCAGAATGCCTTTTGAACTAGACTTTACACTTGGAAAACCAACTCCTCTTCTTCAGTTTTAAGTATTGTCAACAAGAACTTCCCATTCATCTGTAGATACCACTTACTATTAAGAAAAATTCGGTGTTCACTGAACATAAACATATACACATATAAACAAAAAACATATTATCTAATTAGGAAGATGGATAATTTTTACATTCAAGGTATTAAACAAGGAAAACAGAAGGAATTATTTCTATGAGACAATGGGCAGAAAGGACTGGGAAAAGTGAGATATAAATTGCCTTTGAAGCCAAGAAAGTGGAAGGTGATCCAGTCCTTTTTCTTCAGAAGGCATGGAATTGTTGGAGCACATGTAGGTAGAGCTGGGGTTTGAAGGTAACCCAAACGGAGTTTGAATGTAACCCACAGGATAGGTGGAGTCATTTAAGATTTTGGAACAAGGGAGGGACACAATGGAATACACGGTTTTGAGAGCAACAGTGTTCAGGTTGAACAGGAAGAGGATCTCTCAGAGGAAAGGTCTTAGGCTACTGCCTAAGTGGCCATGAGGAGAGCAGAATAAGGCCTTGAAATTCATCAGGTGAAGTAGGATTGTAGAAGGATGGTTAGAACAATTTGCTGACAGTGAGGGAAACTAAACAAAATTAAGAAACTTCCAATTTGTGTATTCTGAGGATAAATGATTAATGCCAACCACTGAACAAATGGGAATATTTTTATACTTAATGTCCTCTGGGACATTATATAACATCTCACTCTATATCTAGAAGAGCAAAATACTGAAAACTGCCCAATGACCACCACAGACTAAATTCAAAATAATATTATGGAGTCACTAGAAATGATGTAAATATTCATGGGATATAGATTGGGGAGTGAAACTAAGGTATAAAACAGTATAAAATATAAAATATAAGTATTTCCATTAAAATATTTATTAAAATGCTTTATCTATTCTTGAAACGTCTTCCAAATACATACAGAAAACCTATCACCTGGTAATATAATTTCAAGTGACTTACTTGCAATTTCTTTTCCCTATCATCATGGATGGATATTTAGAAACTTGTAATATGTGTACAAGGTACAAAATGTTTAAAGTACTAAGCAGTATATTGTATAATATCTTTCTTCCTCCCTTTGTGAATTCCCTAGCCACCAAATCCTCCTCCCCATGTTTTCATGTATCCTTTCAGTTACACACATGAGGTGTATTTTCTATTTGCACAAATGATAATATACTCTATATAACACTCTGCTCCTTTCCTATATTCCTTGAACAATATACCTTAGAGATCTTCACATATTACATAGAATACTCCTTACTATATTTTTCCTTCTTTATTTTTTAAAAAATGTTATGTTCCAAAAATATGAGAGCCCCATATACCCCTGCAACCCCTCAGCCTACTCCTCCCACATCATAAACGACTTTCATCATCATGACGCATTCATTGCACTTGGTGAATACATTTTGAAGTTCTGCTGCACCACATGGATAATGGTTTACATTGTAGTTAACACTTTCTCCCAGTCCACGCAGTGGGACATAGGAAGACATACAATGTCCAGTATCTGTCCCTTCAGTACCACCCAGGACAACTCCAAGTCCTGAAAATGCCCCACATCATAGCTCTTATTCCTTCTCCCTACCCTCAGCAGCTACCATGGCCACTTTCTCCACATCAGTGCTACAATTTCTTCCATTACTAATCACAATAGTTCCATAGTACAATATCAGTAAGTCCACCCCAGTCCATACTCTATTCCTCCAGCCTGTGGACCCTGGGATGGTTATGTCCACTTCCCCTCTATATCAAGAGGGGGCTTAGATTCCACACGGGTGATGGATGCAATTCTCCTGCTTGCAGTTGTAGAAAACTCCTTACTTTTTAAAAACAGGTGTGGTCATCTCTGGAGGCTCTGACTGCCACAGTAAACAATGCCTCAAGCAAGGGGGTTCTTGTGGGCTCTAGAAACATCTAGACACAATAGGCAAGGCAGACAGACAATCTCAGCAATTTGGCACCTGTCAGTGCACCTTACCTTGGAATATATGTTTCCCTACACATGACTCTTCTGCCCTTTTTAGTTGAACCCATGTTTAGCACTATATTCATTAAGTATATATCCCAGGTACTTCAATCTTTGGTCTCTTCAAAAGTCGATGGAGCCCTGAATCTCAGCAGAGTTACAAAATCTACTCTCCAGTTCACTGGACTTGCCCAGGTCAACTAACAAAAGGATGATGATGGGCAACATCCATTCCCAATAAACACAGAGTATCTACAATGGCAAGCAAGGCTGCTCCATCCCATCTACCCCATGGATTTAAGCTCCCTCTCAATCAGAAACAGAGTGGCCATCACCATCCCAATATCCTCAAGATTTAGGAATGAACAAACATCAGGGGGAAAAGCAGTTATGGCCTAATGTAAACACTACTTTTCAAGCAATGGAAGTGCTGTAACATTGACATAAAAGCAGGGGCCACCACAGTTTCTGAGGGGAAGGAGAAGGAAGAATTGGTGCAACATGGATATTTCTGGGACAATGGAATTGTCCTGCATCACATGGCAATGACAGATACAGATCATTATACATTCTGTCAAAACCTATAATATTGGGCAGTGAAAAGTATAAACTATAATGAAAACTACACACCATGGCTAGTACAATGCTTCAATATGTGTTCATCAATTGTAACAAGTACACTACAATAACAAAAGATATTAGGGGGGAAAAGTGAGGGAGTGGTGGGGATGGATATATGGGAATCCCCCTATATTTTTGATGTAGCATTTATATAATTTAAAGCCTCTTCCAAGAAATTGTATCATTCATGTGGAGAAAGTGACGATGGTAGCTGCTGAAGGTAGGGAGAGGGAAGAAGAGATATGATGTGGGGGCATTTTCAGGACTTGGAGTTTCCTGGGTGGTACTGCAGGGACAGATCCT